>NC_082686.1:27801343-28060950 GCF_949987515.2 Delphinus delphis
AATGAGAAGTCAGCAGCCTGTACCCTGGAGGAGTGCCCTCACCAGAACACAACCATGCTGCCACCCTGATCTTGGACTTCCAGCCTCCGGGACTGTGAGCAAAGAAACCACTAGGTGGTTTATGCCACCCAGTCTATGGTGCTTTGTTACAGCAGCCAGAACATCTTCATTGCCACAGTAACACAAATTGTGTCTCAAAATGGATATAAGTGCTCCCCAGGTAAATGGATAGAGCCGCACAAGCGAAGGCACAGAAGCTTGAAGCATCGTGTGCTTTCTGAGAACCCCAAGAGTTTTGGTTGGCAGCATCAGGTCTTGGTGGGGTAAGAAGAGAACAGCAGGAGTTAAGGCTGGGAAGGCTGGCAGAGGCCAGATAATGTAGAGTCCTGCACCACGCAAATAAGTTTGCACTTGTAGGACTTTATGTTGTCTGTCACTTGTTTTTGATATTTTAAAAACTGCTTCTTGAATTGGAGCTCCTTTTCCTAAGAAATATCATGTGGAAATCCAATGTATAAAAATATATATAAGTCGGGCCTCTCTGATTAGGTGTGTGTGAGGTACCCAGGGTCACTGAAGTACACAAAGACCTGTTTAAAATGCTTTTCACATAAATACGTCCATCCAACAAGCAAGCACCTTGTCTTGTGTATGTTGAGAATGGCATGTCCACTCAGACCTTTGCCAATAGGGTAAAGGATTTTAGTGTTTGTTCTATATATATATATATATATATATATATATATATATATATATATATATATATATATATATATATAAAATAACCATGAAGAAGTACTACAACAGAGGAGAATATAGCAGTATGGAGAAACTATTGTTATCTTCTTAACAATAGATATTCCTACCCCCAGCTAGGAAGAAACCTGCTTTTGTTTGGCAGGATCCTGAGAATAAGGACCCTGAATGGATGCTGTAGATAGTAAAACCAGCTAGAAAATGAATTACTCTTTTTTGAACTCTCCACTTTATGTTTTGCTTAAGTCATTTAACTTAGAATTAGAGTTCATGATTGTAACGATACAGCAGTTAGCTAGATACTGTGTGAAAAAAGAAAGGAGGAAAGAAAGAAAAGGCGAAAAAAGCTAGATTGGGAAGAAAACACTTAGGAAAGAAAGACATGAAGAATCCTCATGTCTAATGAGGATTTTGCTTAAGTTTCTGCCACATGGTGTGTGATGTGGCACATTCTCCATCTCTCCGAACCATCTCTGTAAACCATCCATTTATCATTACTGTTTGGCTGGGTTTTGAGCACTCTGTGAGACACGCAGCAAAGTGCTGGCGACAATCTCCAGGTGACTTAGGAGCCAAGGCTGGGGCTGGCCTGAAAAGCCCCTATGAGTGAGTTTCATAAACATGAATGGTTTACAGTATATCCTGAAACCCACCTGCTCCTTCCGTATTAACTTAGAAGATACATGTCACCTAAATTCACTGTTAAGATTGTGATGTGTGATTATGATGTCAATTAGGGTTGTAATGGCATCTGATCTCCAACTTTCCCTGCTACTTGGTCTCTAAGCCATAGCAGCTTTCACCCCTTCCTCCTGCCTGCTTAGCCAGTGGTACTAACTTAATATCAAGTGTTTGGACAGCCAGGGTTCATTCTGAACATCAGTCCCTTACTTCCTCTTCAGGAGCTGTAAAATTCACCTATACCAAGAACTGGTTAGAATAATAACTATTAGCATAACTGGTTTATACTTCCCTTGACCAGAAAAGTTCTAGCTTCTTAATTTCCTGTCTTCACTATGCTGAGATTATCAGATGCCAGTTTCAAGACAAATGATGAAACAGCCATAAAAGGAGGAGTGTTCAGGAAGGCTCATCTCACTACTGGGAGCTCACGTTCATATATTACAAATGGGGTTCCTCTTGCTATCATTCCTTCAGTGAAATGTAAAGAAGAAAGATTCTGGGTTTGTATTTTGCTTCTGACAGGCCCATAAAAAAGAAGAGCCAGCCCATGTGTCTAAAGAAGAAAGAGGAAGTGAATTACTGACGTATGGGGGCAATATAATAGTTAAGAACCCAGTGCTTTTCAAAAATGAATGGACATACACATCACCTGGGAGTCCTGTAGAAAGTCATATTCTGATTGAGTAAGTTTGGGATGGAGGCAGAAGGTCTGAATTTTTAATAATATGACCAGTGATACAATTCTGCTGGTCATGTATCCTACTTTGAGTAGCAAAATTCTAGAGTCAAATTACCTGGATTAAAGTCCTGGTTCTTGACTCCACCAAGCTGAGTGACGTTGGGTAATTTAACATCTATATGACTCATTTCCTTATCTGTAAGGTGGGAATAAAAATATTACCTACATCCATGAGTTGTTGTGAAAGTTAAAAGAGTTCATGTGTAACAGCACTGAGAAGAATATCTGGCACATGGTAGGTGCTCAATAAATACTAGGGAAATGATTTACTTAACAGAAGGATAGAAGTTGAGGAAAGGACCTGTGGCTTTTGAACCCAACTCTTTTTTTTTTTGGCTGTGCTGCACAGCTTGTGGGATTTTTAGTTCCCCAACCAGGGATGCAACTCAGGCCCCTGGCAGTGACAGCATGGAGTGCTAACCACTGGACCACCGGGGAATTCCCCCAACTCTTCTTTTTTTTGGAAAAAATAATGATAGTGAAAATATCACATTTAAAAAAAGTTTTATTGAAGTATAATTGATTTACAATATTATATTAGTTTTAGGTATACAGCATAATGATTCAGTATTTTTACAGATTATACTCCATTAAAAGTTATTACAAGATAGTGGCTATAATTCCCTGTGTTGTATAATATGTCCTTGTTGCTTATCTATTTTATACATAGTTTGTACTTCTTAATCCCATACCCCAAATTTGCCCCTATCCCCTTTGATAACCTCCAGCTTTTTATCTATATCTGAGTCTGTTTCTGTTTTGCATATACATTCATTTCTATTATTTTTTATATTCCATATATAAGTAATATTTCATTGTGTGTGTATATATTTGTATCACATCTCTTTATCCATTTATCCATTGATGGGTATTTGGGTTGCTTCCATATCTTGGCTATTGTAAATAGTGCTGCTATGAACATTGGGTTCATGTATCTTTTCAAATTAGTGTTTTCATTTTTTCTGGAGGTATACCCAGGGGTGGAATTGCTGGATCATATAGCAGTTCTATTTTCAGTTTTTTGAGAAAGCTTCATATTGTTTTTTATAGTGGCTGCACCAATTTACATTCCCAGCAACAGTGTACGTGTCCCATTTTCTCCACATTCTCTCCAGCATTTGTTATTTGTGTTCTTTTTGATGATACCCATTCTGACAGGTGTGAGGTGATATCTCGTTGTTGTTTTGATTTACATTTCTGTTTTGATTAGTGATGTTGAGCATCCTTTCATGTGCCTGTTAGCCAGCCACCTGTATGTCGTTGTCTTTGGAAAAATATCTATTCAGGTCTTCTCCCATTTTGTGATTGGGTTGTTTATTTTTTTGATATTGAGTTGTAAGAGCTGTTTATATATTTTGGTTATTAACCCCTTATCTGTCATATCATTTGCAAATATTTTCTTCCATTCCATAGGTTGTCTTTTCATTTTGTCAATGGATTCCTTTGCTGTGCAAAAGCTTTTAAGTTTAATTGGGTCCCATTTGTTTATTTTTGCATTTATTTCTTTTGCCTTAGGACACAGATCTAAAACTCTTTTATGTCTCCCCCAAAAGAGTCATCTGCCCTTTCAGCCTCTAACTTTGTACCATTGGTTGCCTTTGAGTCAACTCTGTAGAATCCTAATTAGGGCTCAGAAGAGCAAAATGGGAAGCCTCTGCAGAAGGTAATGGGTTCTTTTTTTTTTTTTTACTACGTAAGGGCAGAAAATGATCATATTTATATTTAAGAAAATCGCTCTGAGAGCAGGGCTTCCCTGGTGGCGCAGTGGTTGAGAGTCCGCCTGCCGATGCAGGCGACACGGGTTCGTGCCCCGGTCTGGGAAGATCCCACATGCCGCGGAGCGGCTGGGCCCATGAGCCATGGCCGCTGAGCCTGCGCGTCCGGAGCCTGTGCTCTGCAACGGGAGAGGCCACAACAGTGAGAGGCCCACGTACAGCAAAAAAAAAAAATAAAAAAAAAATAAAATCGCTCTGAGAGCAGATGGGAGACAGATAGCAGGAGCTGGACAAAACTGAGGCTGGGGAGATAAGGTTACAGACTGTCATAATTGACCAGGGAAGAGACAAAATGAACCTGAGATTCGGGTAGTGGAGAGAGTTGGGGAGGGGTCAATACAAGCACAATTAAGGAAGTTGACTTGACATAGCATGAATTAGCGGGCACAGCTGATGTTTAGGGAAAAGCATGGGAAAGTTTTCTAGCTTGGGTAAGAAGATAGATCTTGGGAGTGATTTGCAAAGATAGAGAGTAAAGGGAGAGGGAATATGTCATTAAAAAGATGAATAAAACAGAAGGAGAATAAGATGGTAATAGGACTAATTTTGGACACACTGAAAGTGACTGTGGAGCTAGATAACCACAAGCAGTTAGATATCCAGGTCTAGAACTGAGGAAACATACATGTTGACCAGACAGATTTGGAAGTCATCAGCATTTGTGTGTTAAGGCCCTGGAAGGAAATGAGTCTATCCAGGGAAGTGTGAGCTGTAACACAAAATGGAAGCCATGAGGGAGACTGAGAAAGAACAATGGGAGAGGGAGAAACAAAGTTGAAAGAGAGTTATGGCAGAAAGCCATGAGGCGAGTGCTTTATCAAGGAGGGAATGGTCAATAGAGCCAAATTCCACAAAACAGCGTCTACACTGCCAGGAACCAGTTCTCCCTCCATGATTCATTGAACCTGTCAACACCACATCATGATTCTAATCTCTCAGGTCAAAGCCCAGTACCTTTGTCTGACTCATTGTTTCCTCATTCTCTATATTTAAGGTGCTAAATTTCCTTCCCATTCCTTGACATCCATTCCTTTGTCTGTAAACTCAATGCCATATTTATTCCCTTCAATTCTTTACAATAAATTTTTAACTTGAAAAATTGGTTTTGTTTGGGAAAATAAGTCCCTATGTATCTAAGTATTAAGAAATGTATGAGAATGATAAACACCAAATTTAGGATGAGGATTACCTCTGCAGAGGGTGGGACAGTTATGATTAGGGAAGGGAGAGATATCAACTGCATTAATAAAGTTTAATACTTAAGCTGGGTAACAGGATCATGGATTTAAGTGTCCTGATAGTTAAATAATGCAAAAAACAAAAACTATTTAAGAAATGCTTTATAATGACATCACCCTGAAATTCAAGTTTTTAAGGTCTTCTCAGTGTGGGACCCTGCTCTCTGTCTTACCTTACTTCCCACAGTTCCTTGCAGTATTCTCTTCTGGGTCTGGCTCCTCTCTATATCATTCAAAAAGGTCATTGTCAAGTGCATTTATTTGTTTTCTTTCATTATTAGTGTCCCCCTGCCAGGAATTCGACTCCACTCAGTCAGGTATTCCTCTCCAAAATCTTTACAGCCCTTTAAGCTCAGAAACATTTGTTGCCCTCTCTCCGTTGAACATGAACTCCCCACCCTCTGAAATCTCACGAGTGCATGCATGTGTGTGTGTGTATGTGTGTGTAACATCCTTATCTATCACTTTCAATCTACTTGCATGATATTTTTTATCAATATAGTTCAGTAATTCTAATCCTGGTGGCACATTAAAATTATCTGAGACATTCTTAAGAAATATTATATGTCTGGACTTTGACTTAAACAAGGCTGAATGACAGAATTTTAAAAATCTTCCAAGTTGATTCTAATACTACAGTTCTAGCTTGAGCATGCCTTGAAGGCAGGGGCCACCTCTTCTTAGCCACCTCTACACTAGCACAGAATTTCACATATGAGTACATGAAATATGTGAATACGCGCTTAAACACCAATTTCATTCAATGAAACCCGGAAAAGCTAATAATCTTAAGAAACTACTGCACTATTCTTCTGACATCACAATATATAAAAAAGTCCACTTAGCAGTAACTTGACTTTCAGTAGTTCACTGTCATGAATATTTGGAAGCAAGTTACCTAAATGTGCAAACATGAACAGCTGGACTGAAGTTGAACACTGACTGAGTGATGTTGAATACTGGAATCCAAGGAGGCAAGGCCATAGATAAAAGCTTTTAGTTTCAATGTTTGACAACTGATCCTTAATGCCAGATAGGATCAAAGTAGCAGTAGACAAGTATAAAAATAAAGCATGAAAAATGTAGGGCATTTAGTAAAGAATGACAGTACAAAGATGTTAAAAAGAATCGTTCATGATAATATGCAATAGTGGGATAAATCCTGTTCTAATTTTCCAAATTAAATCATAAATGTTTATAACTTGTGTGTTGCATTGTTCTTTATAGGCAAATGGTATTTAAATGCCTAAAGTTGTTACATCTGTGTTAGTTGTGTCAAAATGATATGCTTCTATTTGCAATAGTCTTGATGGCAAGAGTTAGATAATTATTTACATCATTGGCATACCATCAGAAAAGAGAATGTATTTTTAATCCAAATTTTCAGAAGGAAAATGAGAAGATATTTTAGATAACTTTTAATGTCTCTTCCAACCTTTAGATTCTTTAACTAAACTATTTCTACTGATCTATCTTCACTATCTTCACTTCTAAGCTCACTGATTCTTTCCTCGGCCATGTCACATCTACTGATGAGCCCATAGAAAGCAGTCTTCATTTCTGTTACAGTGTTTTTTGACTTCTTACATTTCTTTTAGATTCTTTCTTAGATTTTTCATCTCTCTGCTTATACTAAGTCTCTGTTCTTGCATGTTGTCCTTTTTTTTTTTCATTAGGGCCCTTACCATATTGATCATAGTTATTTTGTTTTATTAAAAAAATTTTCAGAAACTATTTTCCAACAACCTTATTTCCATTTTCTGTTTAAGAATCTGTAGATGAACAGCTTAAGAACACTCAGTGGTTGCTCCTATATGTCCAATGGCCTGAGCAGTGGGAGTTGCAGACTATTCTTCAGCAGTAAACTGCTGAAAAGGCACAGGAGGAACCTTCATGCCTTCAGCCCAGCCTGAGACCTCGGGTTGAGTAACAATAAACTCAGGAGCTGGAGCAGTGCATTCACTCTGAAATTTCTCCTTGGTCACAGCCTTTTCAGCAGCACCCTCCTCCTCCTTTTCAATCTCTTTAGGATTTCTGTAGAAGTAGAGATCAAGCATGACCTTCCATGAGTGTTCCTGGGAGACGGTGCCACGCACATGTAGAACTTCTGGGGCAGCATCCATCACATCAGACCTGCTGAGCGAGCTCCCTTGTATGGATGGCAATGTCCGCATAGCACAGAGGAGAGTCTGTGTCACACAGAGCAATAGTAGGCAGGAGATGTCCCTGTGAGAGGCTGGTTGTCAGCCCTGGGATCAGTAACCACCAAAAGTCTCGGCTCCAGTAAGGCTTCCTGGATCTAGTTCCAAGTTCTAGGAGTAAGGCAGCTAGCAGTAGAGCAGAAAACTTCAGCTCAGCTCACTGGCCAATATTCCTGGATGATATGACACTGACATCAGCTGGGTTTTCAAAGGTAACAATGGCACCAGCTGCCGGCAGAAGCTTCTTTCAGATTTTCTTCAGATTTATGACGTAGATGCTATCACTTTACCTTTGGTGATGGACTATTCCATTTAGAAGTCAAGGTTGGTACCACCTAAGTGTGTTCCTGCTACGAGGAATTTAAGGAACTCTTCCTCTTTATTTGCAGGACATTGAGGGCTCTGGACATTGTGAAAGTTTCCCTCTAACTTACAACAGAACCCAGAACAATGCTGTATGGACCCCTCTCTGGGTAGCACATAAAGGCTAATCACAGCCATTTTCAATTCTCTGTCTGATAATCCCCAAATCTGTGTCACATCTAAGTCTGGTTCTAATGCCTTGCTCTGTCACTTCAGTCTGTTTTTTCTTGGCTTTGGCAGGCCTTGTAATTTTTGGTTGAAAGGTGAATATGGGGCTTCCCTGGTGGCGCAGTGGTTGAGAGTCCGCCTGCCGATGCAGGGAACACGGGTCCGTGCCCCGGTCTGGGACGATTCCACATGCCGCGGAGAGGCTCGGCCCGTGAGCCACGGCCGCTGAGCCTGCGCATCCGGAGCCTGTGCTCCGCAACGGGAGAGGCCACAACAGTGAGAGGCCCGTGTATTGCAAAAAAAAAAAAAAAAAAAAAAAAAGAAAGGTGAATATGATATGTACGAATAATTAGAATGAGGTAAATAGGGTTTTAGTATGAAGATTTATGTTAACTTTTGCTGTAGCAATAGGTTCTAGAAGATTCGAATTCCTCTAGTGTGCTTGCTTTGTTTTTCCTCTTGACATTGGGCTTTCCTGAGAATGCCTCCTCAGACAGAGTCTGCTTCTTGTAGGACTTAGAGGTGTAATCTACTGTTTTACTGGAGCCCTGTTGGTGTGGTAGTATGGTGTGGGCAAGGGGGAGCGTTCTATAATCTTTCAATTAAATTTCAGTGTTTTAATCAGCCTTGATCTTGGACTGTGACCTTCACAGGTGTTTCTCCATGGTACAGCTTCCCCTACCCACCGCCCTGCACTCCCTTCCCTGGCTGCAGCCTTCCCAATCTATTTCCTTGAACCTCCGATCCCTGTTGACTATGCTTTTGTTTTCTGTTTTTGTTTTCCCTCTTCAGGTGAAACAGGAAGCCTGGAGGGGGGTGGAACGGGAGGGGTTCCCTTCCACCAGCTGGGATAAGGCTCTGAAAAAGGCCTTTTGCCAGGAGAGTATCCTTCATTATGGTTCAACTGTTGGTTTATTTCACAATGATTACTCTTCCCTTCTCCCCGAACGCCACAGGAATATTTCTTGGATCTTCATGGTGAGAACCTAGTGGAGGTACCAGACACAAAGCCCATGAAAATGTAGGGGCCCTCTTAAGACTGCAGCCCGAGAAGTCTCTCGCTCTTATCTTAATCCACGTTCTGCTTCCAGCCAGGTATTCACCAAAATTACTGTTTGTGTTCCTACCAGTTTATGGCTCCAGCAGCTTCTGCTTCAGGTCAGCAAGTCTCACCTGTGTGTCTCTGCATGAACTTGTCTCTTCAGATTTCTGCCTGGTAATTTGCCCTGTAACCTCAGTTCTCTGACGTGTTCAAGGATAGTCATGGATTTTCAGTTGATCCAGCCTTTTCTTATTGTAAGGACAGCAGTAACAACTTCCAAATTTTTTGTCTGTCAGAGCTGAACCCAGAAGTCTAATCAAATTATTTCTAATTGTATGTTTCTAAACTTGTAGGCACAAATAATAGTTAAATGCAAGATTTAAAAATATTCTATGGAACTAAATATCTTGTCATTTAAGTATATTGTAAAACTTAATTAAAAAAAACTGTCAGTGTTTAGTATTTGTTGACATTTAATTTTTGTCAGTTTTCACTGTTGACATAGTGAACATTGCTTTTAGTTATTTAATTTATGAAACTGTTGCTTCTCAATTAATAAACATAGTAATAGCAGTCACTGCCATTTCACGAAATCTTCCTCAGAGGTTACCTTATTTATACTCCCATTAATCAAGAGTAATGTTTGGTCTTATTTTATTCTGTCTATTTTGGGTATTAATATATTTATTTAAATAACTTACAGTATCTGGAAACTTTGATCAAGTTCAGCATTTCACTGTATTTATGAAACTACTTGCTCTGGTTTCTTAACCTAAAATACTTTTAAAAATCACATTTTGTGTCACAATCTCAGGAATTTTTTTTTTTTTTGTAAATAGGTAAAGCACCTCCTACAAAGTTTTTTTTTTCTTTTAATGAATTAATTTATTTTTGGCTGTGTTGGGTCTTTGCAACCAAGCCATTTGCTGGGCACGGCCTTTCTCTAGTTGCAGCGAGCCGGGGCTACTCTTCGTTGTGGTGTGTGGGCTTCTCATTGAGGTGGCTTCTCTTGTTGTGGAGCACGGGCTATAGGCATATTGGCTTCAGTAGTTGTGGCACTTGTGCTCAGTAGTTGTGGCTCACAGGCTCTACAGTGCAGGCTCAGTAATTGTGGCACAAGGGCTTAGTTGCTGTGAGACATGTGCGATCTTCCTGGACCAGGGCTCAAACCCATGTCCCCTGCATTGGCAGGCAGATTCTTAACCACTGCGCCACAAGGGAAGTCCCAGGATTATTTTGATTATTGAAGCTCTTCTGGAATAAAGGGAAAGTATTCTTACTGATGGGGTTTAGAACATGCTAACTCCAAATATGGCACTGTTGTATATTGAATATTTTAAATTGAAGGAATTTGAGAAATGGAAGGTGCTAGAAGGACTCTCCACCCCCTTCTCCCCTGAAACAAGGCATAAGGCCCTCAAGTGAGAGGTGCCCTTTCTATAGCAGGAGGAAAGGAGCAGCCTTATCTCTGAACGTGAATGTACAGGTCCTGCTAAGTTTCCCCCATTTGACTACAATTACATCATACCCTTTGTCCTGTCATACCTTTTCTCATCTTTCCACTCTTCATCAAACCCAGCATAAAAAACACTTAGGTTTAACTGCTTCTTTGGTCTTTACTTCCTTTTGAAGGCTCCTGTGTCACACAAAACTGACATTAAATAAATTTATATGCTTTTCTCTAATTAATCTGTCTTTTGTTACAGAGATCCAGCCAACAACCTGAAAGGTAAAGGAAAGTGTTATTTTTTCTTCCAAACATTATAAATAGAGAAAGTTTTATTTTTGTCTCTTGTTTTTTGTTAGTATGAGGTGGTCACTGACAGATGTTGTAACAAACCATTAACATTACCGAAGTTTAAATGATCATTACTTTGGTATATCATAATGAAGGATGTCCTCATTTGAGGGGCTCTGTGATAATCTGATATCTTGTCTTACATGTCAGGCCAACTGTGGGTCAGGGTTGTGACCCTTTGTCTAAGGCTGTGGTTTCAATCAGCCAATCCTCGGAAGTAGGGTACCTCTGTATAACTCAAACACCTTGGTGGTTTCTTGAATTGCTCTATAATTATAGGCTTAAATAGAAATAAATTTAAATGGGGCTGTATTCTTAGTTGAAGTAAACTGAAACCCTGAAATTCTGTGGGACAATGAAGAAGGTAAATTTTTTTTTTTTTTTTTTTTTTTTTTTGCAGTACGCGGGCCTCTCATTGCTGTGGCCTCTCCTGTTGCGGAGCACAGGCTCCGGACACACAGGTTCAGCGGCTGTGGCTCACGGGCCCAGCCGCTCCACAGCATGTGGGATCTTCCCGGACCGGGACACAAACCCGTGTCCCCTGCATCGGCAGGCGGACTCTCAACCGCTGCGCCACCAGGGAAGCCCAAGAAGGTAAATTTTGAAGCCTACTACTTCCGTATGCAGTTCATGAAGAATGGAAACTAGTTGGGTTTTCTCAATTTTTCAATGAAATGAAATTTACAAAAAGGCCCCAAACTATTTTATCAGTCTCAATTCCCTGTATAGGTATCTGACTTGCCTAAGAGGAGAGTTTGTGAGATCTCCCCAAGTCAGTTCAATCTCCCACTCTCTCATAACTATTTCACACATTCTCCTCTCTACAAAAACCTCCAGCACCTCCTCCCATCATTTTAAACTGATGGCCTTGTTTTTTATTTCATAGAAAAAATACCAACCTTCCAACCTGCATCTGTGCTCATGTATCCTATATTCCCTTTTGTAGTTAAACATGATGGACCGTCCCTGGTCCTAAGGTCAACTCCTGCTCTTGTGTACTGCCTCTCATCTCCTCTCACCTACTCAGACTTCACTCCGGCAATTTCCCCCTCTCTTTTCCATAAAAAAAGAAGGAAAAAAAAAAAAGAACAGCAAATTCACCTTGATTCCAAAATTTTCCATTTCTCTGCTCCCACTTAGAGCCAAAGCTCTTAAAAACAATTGTCTCTACCCATTGTCTACAAGTCCAGTTTTCCCACGCTCCCTTGAACCTATTCCAATCTGCCTCCTGTCTCCTTTTCTCCACAAGAACTGTTTATTCAAGGTCACCGGTTACCTCCATGCAGCCAAACCCAATAGTCACTTCTCAGTCCGGATATAGCCTTACCTATAAACAGCTTTTGGCCCACGAACAGCTTTTTTTTTTTAGCAAATGATCATCCTTTCCTCCCTGAAACACTTTTCTTCACTTCATGTCAAGACCTTTCTTGCTCTTGATTTTTCTTCTATCTCTCTGACCACTCCCTCCCAGCCTCCTTTGAGGAACTTGGTTCTGCCTTACCTTGACAGTCTCTACATCGCTCTGCCCCAGAGAATTTTTTTCTATGTATATTCACTTTTCAGATAATGTTACTTAGTCCCATAGCTTTCTAAAATTAATATCTGCCTACTCAACAAACAATTCCATATGGATATTGACAAGTTCCTCACACATAGACTGTTCAAAATTGAACTCTTGATTAAATCTGTTCCTCCACAAGCCTCTTCACTGTATACCTTTGGGTGTTATTATTTGCCGGCTACCAAATGCCAAAAACAGAAAGGTGGTTTTAAAATCATTTTTAATATTTAAAATTTATTTTTTAAAAATAGTGTGATATAATCTCTCCAGTGTGAACTATGCCTCTTTAGCTTACTTTAAGGTAAAGAGAACTAACCAGTATAGGACTGTTTTCTCCCTTTTTCTTTTGAAACCAAGAAACCCTGATTCTATTTCGTCATTTAAAGATAATTTGGGCCACATGTGTCAGTGGGTCTGAGGAAAAGAGAGCTTTCCAGAGACCTGGACAGTGCACTGTGACATGGGGAGCTGGGGAAGGGGGCAGGAGTCTGGCCCTGGGAATGTGATCTAGGCTGCAGGCTCCAGGCTTAGTGAGGGCCTGGGTTCCAGAATTCAGCTTAGTGCAGCTGACTGGACCCTTTGGAGTCGGCTGCAGCCTTGCAGTAAAAGCACTGAAGGGGAGCAATGCATTGTGGGTAGTGGGACAAAAATTCATTTCTGCAGACAAAATCTTTAACAACGATACTATCTACAAAGAATATAATCATAATGAGGAAAATTTCCTGATGGCTATGGTGACGAAACCCAAAGCAGTGAAACAGCAGGCCCCGATACATGCAGCCCAGAGATCAAATCCAGCCACCACTGCTGCAGTGGTTCGGCCACAGCAGAAGCTTTGGCTCAAGCGCCAACCTCTGTCCCTGCTTTGGCTCCCACCTCTGCGCCTGTACCCATCGCTCCAGCATCAAGGATTCCATCTTCTGAACATGCACCTACTACTGAAACTAAACAAGAGAAACCTGCACAAAAGCCAGTGGGGACACCTGTGACTACTAGCCCAATACCCACTGACAGCACATTGGAAGAGTCTTAGTAAAAGCCTTTTTGAAGATGCAGAGAGCACTTGCGACAGGTTGGTCTTATGCAAATATGGTAATGAGATCATGTCAATGATCTGGTTTCAACACCCCTGACAGAGCAGTGAAGTATTTTTTAATTTACCAAATATTAAAAAAAGATGACTGATAAGCTTTATTTTTAAGAGCAGTTTTAGATTTACAGAAAAATTATGTTTGTTCATTTCTCTTGTTTGTTGGGGATTCCATGCTCAGGTGAAATCATACAGTATTTGTATTTAAAGAGAAGGGAAACACTCTCTTTAAATGAAAATAATTACCAATTAAAAAAAATTTCTTGACCATTGAATGTAAGACAATTCTTAGATTCTTTGGGAAGCTGTACAGTTACAGTGTATACTTACTATACAAAAACATAGTTTCGTGTTCACATTTTTTGCTTGTTTTGGGTAAAAATTGGTAGTTGTCTGGGTTTCAAAATAATCACTGTGGGTTTAATTTCTATGTGTCCTTTGGGGTAATGTAACTTTTGAAGCTAATGAAGACATGCAAAGGTCACTTTCACTCTCTTACCTTTCCCTAAGCAGAAATGTGTTTACCAACAAGCTATGAGTTCAAACAGCTGCCTTTCTTTTTTAAACCCACAAAATGCTTATTCAATTAAAAAACTAATGGAAATGTTTCAAAACCGTGTTTCTGACATTTTTTTAAAATTGCATTTCTTTTTTAAAAATATTTATTTATTTATTTATTTATTTTTGGCTGCATCGGGTCTTAGTTGCAGTACATGGGCTTCTCTCTAGTTGTAGTTCATGAGCTCCAGAGCGTGTGGGCCCAGTAGTTGTGGCGCCAGGGCTTAGTTGCCCCGCGGCATGTGGGATCTTATTTTCCCCACCAGGGATTGAACCCATGCTCCCTGCACTGGAAGGTGGATTCTTAACTGCTGGACCACCAGGGAAGTCCCAGGTTTCTAACATTTACAAACTTTTTTCCTTTGTTAGATAAAGATGTGTGACAAATAAAGTCATTGACATTATAATAACTTTGAAAAAGAGGAGGATAGAGCTATATCCAGCATATTTTTTAAATTAGCATTCTGGCATATTTATTTCCAAATATTTATTTCTATACAACATTTTTTTTACTTAGTTGTGATCATACTTTATATAAAATATATCTTGCTTTTCACTTAAATTATATCACATGTATTTCCCATATCGTTATAAGTTACTTAGAACTACAACTTTAAGTAACTGCACAGTAATCTGTTATATATCCAGCATCTTTTTATTGCATTAAGAAGATGGGAGCAATCTTTGGAGGCCTGAGAGATGCACCTGGGAACATATTTTGAAAAATATAAAGTTAAGACTTTCATGGCATATTAAAGGTAAAATCTTAATAAGCAAAAAAAACTTTTGAATGCCCTTTTAGTTATGTAAATATGATATATAATTATATACGTAACATATGTTGTACAGGCAGCTCAAATCGAGAGCTCTCTGAAAAAAATTCTTAGTTTTCCTCCCAAACCTAATTATATCCAAGATTTCTTCACATCAATAAATGGTAGCGCTAGTAATACGTACTCTGACTTATAAAAGCACTTTATTAACCCTTTGTCACATGTATTTTATAAATAATTCCCCAGAACGAAGCCTTCCCCTAAAATGTGATTCCACAATAAATCACAGAAAAAGGACAGTCTGAGCCAGACATAAAAATAATTCATACTTACAAAATAAGTTAGTATATAATTATTCGACTTCAAAAGAGCCAATATTTTCAGAAAATATTGAACTTATCCAGAACTTTAAAAAATGATGACTTTTTATAAAATAATTGTAAGGTACCAACACATTTTTGGGAATACTTAGATTAGGTAAAATACCATTTATCTTTAGTGTGACTGCTACATTTCTGTAGAATTTAAGTCAAAATGTAAACACTATTATACCATTTGACTATTGTGTCTCCATCTACAAAGATGTGTCTACATAATCAAGTTTCTATAGGATATGTGGAATAACTCTCTAACCATCACAGAGCATTGCTGCATTTCCCAAGCCTAGGTTCTCCATTCCTTCCCACTTGATTCCCTGTGCAAGGCACTCTGGGGTTCCAATAGCTCCGACCTTTTAATCTATTCAACCTGTAGAGACTTGCTTTTGCCAGTTCTGTATAAACACTTTGTTTTTCTTAAGAAAATAAACTCTTATTTCAAAACCACTTTTTTGTGGGCAGAGGGCTGTGGTAGAGCCTTGTAATTAGTAAAACATTTCTCAACACCAGAAAAATACTCTTGACTTTTTTAAAGGATGTTTTCAATTTAAAAAATTTAACCGCAGTCATTGAAGAGGGAATGAGATGGCAGTTTATTTGATGCTGATAATTTAATTTATTCTTCTGAAAAATTGCCCCAATTAAAAAAAAATCATGAAATAGAAGTTGTATGTACATACTGTTAGCTCATTACTATTGATTATTCTTATGCCACTCATTAATTATTTCAAAGTGAAGTTCAAAACCACAATTACTTTCTACCCTCTTCTCTCAACTGCACTGTCCTGTTCCTACACTCTTGAACAGAATTTTTCAAGTCAAGTTGGCATATTTGCTTTCCTTCAATAGCAGTAACAGAAATGTCTGGGAGAAAATGTGTCTGCGGACAAGCACAAGTCATCATATTTCCCACGCTCTATTCCTTATAACAAAGCTATTTGTAATCTTTGCGGACTTCACTTATTTTTCTAATTACAATGTCAACTCTCTGAAGCAATACTTGTCTATTTGAAGCATACTTTTAAAGTTGAGTCCTACTAAACTGAATTCTAAGACACATTTTTTCAACAAGGAATCTATTTGATTGAATAAACTTTAAAATAAAAAAGTATATAAATGTACATTATAGAACACCGATTCTTAGTGGAGAAGTGGAAGAAAAGGAAGCTGACAAGGGGATGTGAGCTTGGCCAGCGAAGTGGGGGATCAGAATCTTGTCATCCCTGAAGAGAAAGGAAGAGAGTGTTCCCAGAAGGAAGTCTGTCACAGTGTCAAATGTGTCAGAGTTCAGAAAATTAGTGACTAAAAAACACCGTTTGATTTCAACAAAAAAGTTGGTATCTTCGATGGAAGCAGTATTAGGCAGGTTTGCAGGGAGCATTTGGAACTCAGCTAGCTAAGAGTTGGAGGTAAACAAGATGTTAGAAAGTAGAAAAATCTAGTGCAGAGTCCTTTCATGAAGTTTGGCAGGGAAGGAAAGAGAGAGGAGGAAGCAGCAGAATAAAGATGTGGGGCTGGGATAGAGATTGCAAAATTATTAAACATGGGAGACATTAGAGAACTAGTTTAAGAACAGAAAAAAAGGGTCCAGAGAAAGAATGAAGACTCAAGTAGGAAAGAGGATAACCCATGTATCCCAGAGACCCTTAGATGGTAGGAGTGGATAGGATCAGATGGGATTCTTTTTTACAGGAAGAGAAACTCTACACCATTGCAATAGAAGTGAGAAAGAATTAATGGGTGACAAAGATAAGATTGGAGTCTATCCTTAGTATCTATATTCGGAGTGCACATTTGTACACATTGCTATTTGCTGTTTCTGAAAGGCCCAACATCCTCCCTCCATGTACACACATCTCCTAGCCATATTGCCACACATAGCTCAAACATCATTTCTGGAAAGCCTTCCCTGGCAAGTGCAATCTGCTCTGGAAGTTTCTCTTCGTGCTCTCAGATGCTCCCCGCGCATTGCTCTATGCATACTTTGCCTTATAATAGACATTTACTTGTCAGTCTTCTCCTTTGGACTGCAAACACTTTGAAGGTAGAGGCATATTTTATGTGCCTTTGTATCTCAGAGCCTAACGCATTTGAGGAACTTCGTCTGAATTTGTTAAATCAATGATCCCTTTTACTTAGATGAAATGAATTGTCATGAACACACCTCCTCTGAACACTGTGAGTGGCAGGGCGTGGGAATGGAGGTGAGCTTCCTGTACTCTCTTGCTGTGAATTTCTGCTTTTGGCTTCACTCACTATTCCTTCTTATCATCTTCTCCCTGTAGCTCTTCTTCCCTCTGAGCTTAGCCTCACCCCAGGCTCCACTGACCATGGCTTCCCGACCCTCTTTCTCCATTCCAGAAAGTTCACCCTAAGCAACAGATTTTTCATTCCATGTAAGGGTTTAATGGAGAAATGCAGAAATATGCGGCAAAACAATCAATGCAACGTGAGGTATTAAAGACCATCATAAAAAACAGTTGAAAGTCTCATTGACAATCAATTCCTACTATAGGGAAACTCTGACTGGATATCTTTCTCATGAAAACATGACCTACCACTCTTTCCAGGAGATGCCCAATCCTTACCTCTCTCCAGAATTCCTTCTCTACTTTTCTCCCCAGGTTGTGCCACTCACTCCTCCCTACAAGGATCATGGTAGGCAGAATAATGGTCTCTCCAATGTGTCCATGTCTTAATCCTCAAAATCTGTGAATATGTTATGTGGCAAAGGGGAATTAAGGTTGCAACTCAGCTGACCTTAAAGCAGGGAGAGTAGCCTGGATTATCTGGGTGGATCCAAATGTAACCACAAGGCTCTTTAAAAGTGAAGAGGGATGGACATATACACACTAACAAACGTAAGGTAGATAGCTAGTAGGAAGCAGCCACATGGCACAGGGATATTGGCTCGGTGCTTTGTGACAGCCTGGAGGGGTGGGATAGGGAGGATGGGAGGGAGGGAGACGCAAGAGGGAAGACATATGGGAACATATGTATATGTATAACTGATTCACTTTGTTATAAAGCAGAAACTAACACACCATTGTAAAGCAATTATACCCCAATAAAGATGTTAAAAAAAATAAAAATAAAAGTGAAGAGGGAGACAGCAATGTCAGTAAGACTCCAATGAACATTACTGGCTTTGAAGATGAAAGGGGCCACAACCAAGGAATGCTGGAGGCCCCTAGATGCTGGAAAGGGCAAGAAGATGTATTCTTCCATGGAGTCTCCAGAAAGGGACTGAGCCCTCATGCTGACCCGTGTTTGCTTTCTAAGTTACAGAACTATAAGATAATAGAGTTGTGTTATTGCCAACCATTAAGTTTGTAATAATTTTCACAGCAACAAATAGAGCACAAATCCAAGCACTAAGATAACAAATCCAAATTCATTTTGATGTGAAATATCTTAATTCTTTTGACTCAACATCTGCTCTAGTCCAAGCTCTGGGACTTTGCTTTGCCAAATCAAAAGGAACATTAACAAACTTTGCTTTACAAAATAGTTATCTAACTCTAAAATGAATGGAAAAGAACCCTCTCATGCTCAAGCCCTCTTATCATATTTATGACATTTTTTATTTCTATCACAAATACATTTGTTCAAAGTATGACTCCAGAAATAACATTATTCCTCTACCAGGAAGGCATTAAAATATGTTTGTGTATCTCACACTATTCATTTTAAAGAGGGATATATAAATAACGTGCTTATCAAAGGGAAAGGAGGAGAAAAGCTTGAGGAATAGGACTTTTAAAAGTTTGATTTGCCAAACTCTTCCAGTTTGCCTCTGACAACTCAGTGTTAAATAGCTCCTTATTGAAAGAGCAGAATATTAATGTTTAATGAACTTGAACAAAAAGTCGTACAACTTAGTCCTTTCAATTATTCAAATAGAGTTTCCTACACTGGACATGAATGAAGGCAATCCTTCTCAAACTTTAATGTGTAAACAAATCACATGGAGATTTTTTTAAAATGCAGACTCTAATTCAGTAGGTCTGGGTAGGGGCTGAGATTCCGAGGTTCTGACTTTCTAAACGCTCCTAGATGATGATGATGATGCAGTTGGTCCCTGGACCACATTTCAAGTAGTAAAGTCATGGAGGACATTGAGGGTCACTGTAAAATCAAATGCTTGAATTCTATGCTTCTATAAATTAAACATATCAAAATTATATACTCACTAAATCTGTTTATGTAGCAAAGAGAAAATTCTATAAAATTATTATTTGGAGTTGAAAATCATTTTATGACAAGACCTTAACATTATGAATTTCATTTACAATTGCTTATAGCATCATTAAACAATTCTTTTTCAGTGATGGTGTAATCATGGCAAACTCTGTGTTCCACCTCCCCCCACTAACCCCAGACCCAATGGTTTATGTTAAGCATAGGTTTCTGCTAGCTTACTGTAAGAGCCTGTTCATCTGTGTGCCAGGAAATGGTAGGATTAAGAGGTCAGATGCCATTAGCTAGTTCCCTTTGCCACCACTGCCATTGCCTGAGAGATGTTCCAAGTCTCCAGTAGAAGCCTTGCATTTGGTCCCACTTCCAACACGTTGCAGGAATAACAGTACCACAAATCTGATCCTGTTATCTAGATATAAAACTTACCAATGTCTGTTAACAATGCCTCCTAATCCCACCTCCCCCATGATCTATCTCCTGGCTTGCTCTCCAGTCCCATTTTACGCCAGTCTCTCTCCGTCCTTGTGTCATCTCCAGCCACACAGCTATTATCTCATTTCTTTCAATATTCCATTTTCCCTTCCACCTCAGGCCTGTGTTCATGATCTTCTCTCCCTATAAATACTACTCTCCCCAAACTCCTCACTTTTGATGCTTAACCATTTTTCCAATCTCAACTCAAAAGTCACTTTCTTGTCAAAGCCTTCTTTGACGCCTCAGACTAAGTCATGTGTCCTTGCCACACACTCTCATAAGCATCTTTAAATGCACTTATCACAGCTCATAATTATATACTTGGGTGATTGTTGATCACACTTTTTCTTCCTAAATGATCATATGTCCCATGAGGGCAGGTCTGTCTGTCCCCCCGCTCCCTCCATTATACCTATATTGCCTAGCATAGTAGAAATCACTTAATAAATATTGATGAAGGGATACGTGCAAAATTTCTTTTTTAATGAGCCAACTTAGCTAACATTAGAATGAGGGATATATTTGCAAATAGAAAAATGACTGACTTGGAAATGAAAATTTAGAACAACTAAATTCATGGATGACAGGTAATATGTTAGGCTGATCAGTTCTCACCTATATGATCTGTTTATTTGTTCATTTCTTATCCACCACCAGGGCTATGCAAGGTATTGGGAATATAGATATGAATCTAGCTGGGCCCCTCTCCTTGGGCAGCTGAGTCTAGCACATACTCCCTGTTGATTGTGCAATGCTCAAATGACCTGAAAGAGGCTTGTGCACAGTTTTCAGTTTTGTCTAAACCTATGATTACAATGGAGACTGTGCAATCAGGGCATGGTTAGAATCTGACTCATGTCATTTTCCAGATGAAGACCTGTATGATCTGCCTGCTCTATGTTTTAAACAACACAGTGGCTAAATATTATTCCACTGCAATGAAGCAAGACATAGCCTTTTGCCATCTCCTCCTCTCCACTAAGTGTTGTTTGCAAATTCAACAATGATCAGAATCTCTGTTACGTAAATGCTTAAAGAAAAATAACACTACACACTTCATAACGCTAGAGCAATCGCATTTCCATTGCAGCTATATTTGAACAGAAAGCAGACATTTTGATGTTTTCCCTAAACTCACAAAACAGAATTGTACCTCTATATTTTTTAATTTTAAAAGGAATAAAAATATAAACATTAAAAAAATCTGATGATTCCCATCTTAGTTTTAAAGTTTTTGTTTATGTAGAGCCAAGAGGCAGTTTACGAAACTTCAGGGCTTCAACAAAAGGAATAGTTCCTAGCCAGAAGAAAAAAAAATGATGCTGATTTTGAAGATTTATTCATAAAACAAATATTTATTGAGTTCTGCTTTTACTCCAAGTATCTTCTTAGAGACAAATGTCCTTATACTAAGGGAACTAATGTTTTCATTAGGGGAAGCTAGCAAGATAATGATAGATAGTGATAAATATTTTGAAGACAATGCAGGGTGAATCAAGATAGAGTTATGGGGATTGATTTGGAAAGGAAATGTTTGAGCTGAAACTTGAATCCTGAGCAGAAGAATGCCTTGCAAAGAGCTGGAGGAAGGACAGAGAGACAAGGATGCAGAAGACTTACATCAGAAACCATGGTGACATCTCAGAGGAACAGAGTCAGATGGCCCAAAGCCAAAGAGGGAGACAGTGCCCAGATCATGCAGGTTTGATTTCTAATTACAATTGGAAATCACAGGAGAATTTCAAGCAGGAATGATGTAAAGTTTAAAAAGTTACTCTGGCGGTAATAGGAAATAAAGTATAGTTGAACAAGAGAAGAAGGAGGGAGAGATCAGTTTGGTTATTGCATTAGACCAAGGAAGAGCTGGTGATAGCTTGAATCAGAGCAGTAGCCATAAAACTGGACTCAAAACGTAACTCTATACACAAACACTGCAAATAAATTCTAGTTGAGCAGGTATCTTACATAGGAAATTTCTCCATAAGACAACTGCCATTCTCCACAGGCCATTTTAAGAAAGCATGTTATAGCTGTGGCTAAAGTAATGGGTTTATTTCATATACAGGTTCAGTTAACAAACAATACTTTGAGTTCAGCCAGTATGTTGGATTCAGTCAGCCATCTTTCCAATATTTGCTTTTAGTTATAAATATGTCATGGTATTGAAAAGGGATGAATATTATCAACTTTTTGAAAACAGATACCCTACAATTAATGAAATATGACAATAATGCCTCATCAAGGCACTCATTTTAGTAAAAGAAGTGGTAACTTCATACACTGACAAGATTAATCTTCTAATCAGAGAATGGAAAGGCAACTAAAACTTATTTAAGACCTGAAGTATTTTTAAATTTGGAACGTACTCTGTAAATACAAGTACTACCAAATAAATAATACTTAAAAAACAGAATAGCTTTCTAGTTATTTCACCCCATTGTCCAAAATACTTGTAGACAACTGTACCTGCTTTTTTTTTTTTCTTTGCGGTATGCAGGCCTCTCACCGCTGTGGCCTCTCCCGTTGTGGAGCACAGGCTCCGGACGCGCAGACCCAGCGGCCATGGCCCACGGGCCCAGCCGCTCCGTGGCATGCGGGATCCTCTCAGACCAGGGCATGAACCCGTGTTCCCTGCATCGGCAGGCGGACTCTCAACCACTGCGCCACCAGGGAAGCCCTGTACCTGCTTTTTTTACATTGGAAAACCCGATGCTTCAATGTACAACAATCACCTGTATAACATGGTTAATCCTTTCATGCTAGGCTTTGATTAGAGCCCATTTTACTTCCATGGCCAAAGACATTAAGGTTGTTAATCACCAGAGTATAACACATCAATACTTTGTTGATTTCTTAAATTAGAATTTATGAAATAAATAAAATTTTACATCACCATCGTGCTAGATGGGACTGAATTTATAAGACTATTAAAGAAAATCGGAAGTTCCTTTAGTAGCAGTAAATGATATTTAAAGAATAATAATTTCCAAATCATGTTTTCTACTAAAGTGTAGTTCTTCATGAAACAACTATTTTTTAAAGCATATTTTTATTTTCATTGTTTTCACTTTATAACTACTTTGTTAATATTTTGGAACTGAGTTTTTCATTTAATATATTGCTAACATTCATCCATATTGATGCATGTCACTACAGTTTATTCATATTGACTAAAATATTCCATTCTACAAATATTACTGTATATTCATACAATCTCTTGTTAATGGACATTTGGGTTATTTTCAGATTTTTGCTGCTTGGAGAATAAACTATGTGTCCTTGTACATGTGCGAAAGTTGTTCTTGGGTAAATACCTAGGAGAGGAATTGTTGGATCCTAAGGAATGTAAATATTCAACTTTAAGAAAAAAAATACCAAACTGTTTTCTAAAGTAGTTGAATCAATTCACATTCCCACCAGTGAAAAATAACAGACCCTGTGGATTTACATCCTCTCCAACACTTGGTATTGTCAGATTTTTCTATTGTGTCAATAAAAGTGATATAAAGAGTTATCTAATTAATATCTGGGTATTTTCATTTCCCTGATGATGAAAGATATTGAACATCTCTTCATACATTTAATGGACATAAGTGTTTTTTCATCTGTAAAATGACTGCTCCTGTCTTTTTCCCATTTTACTATCAAATTCTTTGCAGTTTGTTATTGATTTTAGACTTAATTTCATATTCTTGATATTAAATCCTTATTTGTTGTGTTTATTGCAAATATCTTCATCCAGTCTGTAATTGCTTACTGCTCATTATCTCTAAGATTTATTTAATAAACCAAAGTTTTTAATTCTGTGTGTAAATTTATTAATATTTCCTTTTATAATCAGTTTTTCTGTACTGTTGAATAAATCTTGTTTTAGCTTAAGGTGTAAAAGATATTCAATTAAATTTTTTCTTCTAAGGCTTCAAATGTTTAAATTTAAGTTCTTAATTCATTTGGAACCATTTTTGTATTAAGTATCTTTTTGGCAAGAAGTAACTATTTTTTCAGTTCCATTTATTGGATAGCCCTGTCTTTCTCCACTTATCTCATTTGCCATGTCTATCAAATTCCAAAGTTTTATACATTCTTAGGTGTATCCACGCATCTATTCTATTCTATTGGTTGACTTGGGTACACCATTGCTACCAACAGTGTCTTAATTACTATAACTTTATACTAAGTCCTGATATCTGATAGGACATATCTCCTCTCCTTCCTTCTACAGAAGCTGCCTGGCTACTTTTGACTTTTTATTCTTTCACATAAATTTTAGGAAGGTTTTATTATTTTTCATGAAAATCCATTTTAGAACTTTATTGAACTTGCATTGAATTTATAGGATCAATGTGGAGAATATATCATCTTTACAATAATAGCTCTTCCTACTGATAAACAGGATATATCTCTTCATTTACGTTTGTTTGCTTTAATATCTCTTAATGAGGATTTATAATTTCCTGTAGAAGTCTTGCTCATCTATTGTTAGATTCATTTCTAGATACATGATATTCTCTGACCGTATTACAAATGGCATCTTGTCTTTAATTAACTTTCCAGTTGTTTGCTGTGTGTTTATAGAAATGCAACTGATTTTACTATCTTGCTAAATTCTCCAATTATGTCTAATAATTTATAAATTGTTTTGTGTTTTCTGTTAGCAATCATATTACTGCAAATAATTAAATTTTACTTCTCTTTTTACAATTCTTAAGCATCTCATTTTGTTGTTGTTGCTTTATTTCACTGGCTAGGACCTCCAATAAAATGTTGAACAGACGTAGTGATAGTGGGCATCCTTGTCTCATTTCAAATATTGAACCTGCCTTACATCCTTGGAATAAATACTTGATCGTGATGTATAATTATTCTATTTATTGCTGAATTCTATTTGCTAATATCTTGTTGAGGATTTTTGTATGTATATTCATGAGAGATATTGGCCTGTAATTTTCTTTGTTTGAACTGGGTTTTTATTTTCTTGTTTGATATCAGAGTAATACTAGCATCTTAAAAGAAGTTGGGAAGTATCCCCTCCTTTTTTTAGTTTTTGGAAGAGATTGTGTAAATTTTGAGTTACTTCTTCCTTTAATGTTTGGTAGGATTCTGTAAAACCATCTGGTACTGGAGATTTCTTTTTGGGGAGTCTTTTAATTACAAATTCAATTTACTTAATATTTATAGGGAAACAACTATTTTTATATGTAAGAAATTGCATTCATGTTCAGAACCATATAATTTCAAATAGTATGATCTATCCATTTTCAAAAATATGTCAAAATTTCTGCTCTTGTTTTTAAATAACAAACTCTACATTCCTGAAAATATACTCTCTTTATCCATTGTTATTTTTGGTCTCTGAAACTGTAACTCACAGAAAGTGTAACTCACGGACACAGAATGTTTTAATTAACAGTATTGAACAAATAATATTTCTGGTTTAAATTTTCTACATTTGAACCAGGAATGAAAAGTGAAACTAATATTTGAAAAAAATGTGTTTTTTCTCCCCAATTATTTTCTGAGTTTTACTAGACATAAAAACAAAGGGTTTTCAATGAAGGCTAGTCAGTGTGTAGACTAGTAAGGGCTATTCTCTTTCTGTTTTACTTATAATTAAAAATATTCCTAAGTGAATCTATACCTCCTAGAGGAGTGTATAATTACCTCCTGGATTAGAGTCTCATTCTCTTTTCTGTATTAAAACTCAACATATGCAATGACAATTTTAATTAAAAATAGTTGAGTATATAAAATAGTTCATGAACATTAAGAGCCACAGTATTCATGAGTAAAGGAGGGCTAATTTCCAAATAAAACTCATGCCTCTAGACTATTAGCCTAGTCTCCTGATTCTGCACACTTTTCAATTGATTTTGTGTTGCTTTGTGATTTGCAGCAATTTGAAACCTATAACTCATAGGTTTCATAGTAATTATAATACCAAATGAAAATTTAACTGTGGGAAAGAGCTCCCAAATTCCTTAGAGAATTAAAAGTGGAGTTTGTGTTGAACTCAGTAACTAAGAGAGAGAACTATAGCCAAATGCTCTGAGAAAAAATTTCCACTTTTAGAGAACATCGATTATCAATAGTATGGGAAACAAATCCTAAACATTGCTTTTCTGGGCAAATTATATTTTGATATAATTTCAAACAGTGTAAAGTTATAAGACTCTTATGAATAACTCCCGTATATTCTTGACCCAGATTGAACAACTGTTTATAACTAGCACCATTTACTTTATCATTCTCTCTCTCTATCTCTCTATCAACATTTTCTGACCTTTTGAGAATAAGTGTAGACATCTTGCTATTTGACCCCTAAATAACAGCATATATTTTCTAAGAACAAGGACATGCTTCTAAAAGACCACAGTATAATTATTAAAATCAGGAAAATCCATATGGATTTGACATTATTAGCTACACATATTCCTTTTAAAATTTCATCAAGTTGTTCCACTAATGACTAATACCCTTTACAGCCCTGTTTGCCCTCCTCCTGTGATCCGCCCTCTGTCTAGAATCCAACCCAGGATCGCATATTGCATTTCGTGGGCACATCTCTTTAGTCTCTTTAAATCTTGAACTGTTTCTCCGTCTTGTTTCATGACCTTAACTTTTTCTAAGAGTACAGGTCAATTATTTCGTAAAACATTCCTCAATCTGAGTGTCTCTGATGTTTTCCCATAGTTACATAATATTAGACATTTTGGACAGGAATACGAGGATTCCTATCCAATGAGGATTTTTCCCATTATTGATGATGTTAAGTTTGACCAAATGAATAGGTTGGTGTTTATGAAGTTACTACCTTTCCCTTTAAAATCAATAAGTTTGTGGTGAGTTATTTAGAGATTATATAAATATCTCTGTGATAGTTAATTTTATGTGTCAACTTGGCTAGGTTCTTGTGCCCAGTTGTTTGGATAAACACTAATCTAGATGTTGCTGTGAAGATATTTTGTAGATGTTTACATTTATGATTTGTTGACTTTGAATAAAGATTACTGTCAAATGGAGCTGGAGGAATCAGGCTCCTGGACTTCAGACTATATTACACAGCTACAGTAATCAAGACAGTATGGTACTGGCACAAAAACAGAAATATAGATCAATGGAACAGAATAGAAAGCCCAGAGATAAACTCACACACATATGGTCACCTTATTTTTGATAAAGGAGGCAAGAATATACAATGGAGAAAAGACAGCCTCTTCAATAAGTGGTGCTGGGAAAACTGGACAGCTACATGTAAAAGAATGAAATTAGAACACTACCTAATGCCATACACAAAAATAAACTCCAAATGGATTAAAGACCTAAATGTAAGGCCAGACACTAAAAAACTCTTAGAGGAAAACATAGGTGGAACACTCTATGACATAAATCACAGCAAGATCCTTTTTGACCCACCTCCTAGAGAAATGGAAATAAAAACAAAAATAAACAAATGGGACCTAATGAAACTTAAAAGCTTTTGCACAGCAAAGGAAAACATAAACAAGAGGAAAAGACAACCCTCAGAATAGGAGAAAATATTTGCAAATGAAACAACTAACAAAGGATTCATTTGCAAAATTTACAAGCAGTTCATGCAGCTCAATATCAAAAAAAACAAACAACCCAATCCAACAATGGGCAGAAGACCTAAATAGACATTTCTCCAAAGAAGATATACAGATTGCCAACAAACACATGAAAGGATGCTCAATATCACTAATCGTTAGAGAAATGCAAATCAAAACTACAGTGAGGTATCACCTCACACCAGTCAGAATGGCCATCATCAAAAAATCTACAAACAATAAATGCTGGAGAGGGTGTGGAGAATAGGGAAGCCTCTTGCACTGTTGGTGGGAATGTAAATTGATACAGCCACTATGGAGAACAGTATGGAGGTTCCTTAAAAAACTAAACATAGAACTACCACATGATCCAGCAAACCCACTACTGGGCATATACCCTGAGAAAACCATAATTCAAAAAGAGACATGTACCACAATGTTCATTGCAGCTCTATTTGCAATAGCCAGGACATGGAAGCAACCTAAGTGTCCATTGACAGATGAATGGATAAAGAAGATGTGGCACATACATATAATGGACTATTACTCAGCCATAAAAAGAAACAAAATTGAGTTATTTGTAGTGAGGTGGATGGACCTAGAATCTGTCATACAGAATTAAGTAAGTCAGAAAGAGAAAAACAAATACCGTATGCTAACACATATTTATGGAATCTAAAAAAAAAAAAAAAGAAAAAGTAGGTTCTGAAGAACCTAGGGGCAGGCCAGGAATAAAGATGCAGATGTAGAGAATGGACTTGAGGACAAGGGGAGGGGGAAGGATAAGCTGGGACGAAGTGAGAGAGTGGCATGGACATATATACACTCCCAAATGTAAAATAGATAGCTAGTGGGAAGCAGCCACACAGCACAGGGAGATCAACTCGGTGCTTTGTGACCACCTAGAGGGGTGGGATAGGGAGGGTGGGAGGGAGACACAAGAGGGAGGGGATATGGAGATATATGTATATGGATAGCTGATTCACTTTGTTATAAAGCAGAAACTAACACATCATTGGAAAGCAATTATACTCCAATAAAGATGTTAAAAAAAAAAAGATTACTGTCAATAACGTGGGTGAGCCTCATCCAATCAGTTGAAGACCGTAGGAGGACAACCTGAGTTTAAAAATTTTTATTACTTTTTATAATAATAATCTTTATTATTAAATTTTTATTGAAGTATAATTGACTTACAATATCATATTAGTTTCACGTGTTTTACATAGTGATTTGGTATCTTTATACATTATGTAATGATCACCACAAGTCTAGTTACCATCTGAAAACCTGGGATGTTTTTAGAACTGTGTATATTTATATAAATATATATTATGAATAATAGATTATATATCTTTATAGGGCTTTATACAAAGAAGAGAGGGAGAGAGAGATGTGCTCTCTCTCTCTATATATTTCCTATTGGTTCTGTTTCTCTGGAGATCTCTGACTGATACAATCCATTCCTCATAAGACTTTTGCTCAGTAGGTTCAGCATTCACTGATGATTCCTGCCTGTATCAAGCATTGCTATGATGATTGCTGAATGGTAATTTTCTGTCATCCCCTCATTTAGTTGGCCTTCTAAGGAAAAACTTTCCTTTCTTCTTCATTTATTTTTTTATATATTTATTTATATCAGCATAAACTCATGGGTTCTTATTTTATTCAATAGGTTTTAATCAGTTACTATTGTTATTCATGTTTATGGCTAAATTGTTCTAATGTGACCAGTTGGAGGCCCTTCAAGCCAGCTCCTGTGTCCTTCTGGCACGTCACCATCATAGCTTGAGTACTTCCATACTTTCTGTTACAAGATGTTCCAGGCTTATCTTGTACTTTCCCTGCCCCAGCTGTGAACTGACTAATTCATTTTTCTAAGGAACCCCAATTATTTTTTCGTGGAGGATGGTATTTAGAAACCAAGGTCTGGGCTATAGGTACCCACTGTACAATTTAAGGGCAGTTGACATGAAACCTCAAGATAATTTAATCAATTCAATTCAATCATTGAGTCTTAACTATATAGAAAAACTGCAGGATATTCTAATAAGAAGGAAATAAGAGATTCAACAGGGTTTACATTTAAAGTCAATTGAAAAATATTACTTATTTCTGATTTGGAAGTGTTTTCTTCTTGTCATCTTCTCCAATTTGATCTGTAAGTTAATTAAACATTATTCAAAAACTAACAGTTGATTTAAACATCTAAACAATTTAAAAACAAAACTATAGAAATTAGAAGAAATACAAAGCATCACTTATCAGCGGGGTGGAAGAAGAGTGTGGAATGTGTTCAAAAGACGGGAAATATCTCGTATTGACATGGATGTGGGGGAAACAGTGTTCTAATACACTGCAGGGGCAGTGTAAATTGTTACTGTTATAAAGGACAGCTTGGGAAATCTATAAAAGAAAAAAACAGCCCATGCCCTTTGACACTCCGCATGTACAAGTCTACATTAGGAATATGCTAGTCCATGAGCACAAAGAGATAAATACAAGTCTATTAATTATGACAGTTTTGGTCAGGGTAAAATACTAGAAACAACTCAAATATGCATCAGAACAGGGCAGGTTAAATAAAATTGTGTTATGGTTGTGCTGTAGAGTACTAGAGAAGGTAAAAGAATAAGTTAGATATCTATATGCGGCTGTGAGAAAATCTTTAAGACAGGTTAAGTAAAAAAAAAAAAATGTGCAGAATAGTCCATATTATTTCTGTGGAAGGAAACATTCCAGATGAAAATGTTAATGCAGAGAAAAGGGTCTGGGAAAAATAATGTAATGATTAATTTAGGGGAGGGACATGGAATTTAGGGAGATGAGAGACTGAATTTTACTCTTTACACCCCAAATACATCAAATAGTATTTGATATTTTTTGATCAAGAAAGCATTATATATTACTTAAATGAAATGTTTCCAAGTTATTGGAAAAACTGACTTCTAAAACCATGATCTTAACACTATATTACAATAGAATCTTTGGCCGTTCCCCTTTCCTCCATTAGTTATCTATGGTTGCATAACAAATTCCTATACAATAAGTGCCTTAAAGGCTTAAAACAACGAACATTTATTATCTCACAGTTTCTGTGGATCAGGGCCCCTGGGCCTTGCTCAACTGGGTGCCTCTAGGTCAAAGTTTCTCATGAGGTTGTAGTCAAGCTGTTGGCTGGGGCTGCAGTCCCATGGGAAGCCTCAGCTAGGCGCTGAGAGTTTTGGAGAGGCACAGCTCTCTTCTTATTTTTGAAACTTCTAACATATTAGAAATAAGGCTATCTAAAAAAAGTTAATAAAATTGTAGTTTAACTTTCTTGTTTATATTAAACAAATTAATCCTTTTAGGATGAAATATAATTTTTCTATTTACAAGATAACTTCAGAATTTATAAAAACTGGTATGGTCTGGTATCAGGATACAAATTAAAGTTGTGAAACACATTCTTTCAATCCTGTACGATTTTATGTTTCTCCTTTTGGAGAATATTTTAAAAGTCAACGTTTGACACCCTTCACGAACATGCAATTCTAGACAAGTGACCCTCCTGGTAGCCCGCTTTGTGACAAGCCCTAATTTATTCAACATAGGATGGGTTTAATGTTGTGTGGTTCTAGAGTATTTACTATCACACAAAATATTGTAGACTTACATTCTATCTTAATATTCTACCTTAAACTTAGGCTAAAATTCTGTAAAACGGAACATTAAGTTCTGCAGAACATATACAATAAACTATATATGCATTTATAATAAAAATATTAAGAAAACATCTTTAAAATCAGCTCCAGAAGAAATGTTCTGAGCCTTACTGATGGTATTAACAGTAATGAAAATGTCTTGATAAGCATATTCAGTTATTGCAGTGCAGAAACTCCTTCCCTGTTTCTGATGAAACAGAAACTTTTCTGCGGAGGGAGTTCTAATAACATGACATGCTTGAGGCTTTCCCTTTGTATTTTTTTGGGGGGTGGAGTGGTGGGTCAGTGCACCTGTGTGCAGAAAAGATGTATTTTGCTCTGCTCCTATGTTATACATCCTTCAGGGGCAAGCAGTCATACGAAGGAGCTGCGGCAGCCCAAGGCTGTCCGTGAACGAATAAGTAAGTAATGTAATTTCAGTGTCTTAGAATTAGGAAGCTCAGCTGCTCTCAGGTATGTCAGAAAATGAGCTTTATCATCAATACAAGTGATATTGTACTCACCATTCACCTTCTCTTCAGATTTACTTCTCAATTAGTTCAGAACTCATGTAGGAAACAAATGTGTTATGTTGGTAGCTCCCTGTTATGGGTTGAATTGTCCCACCCCACCCCCAGAAGGATGTGTTGAGATCCTGACTCCCAGTACCTCAGAATGTAAACTTGCTTGGAAATAGGGTCATTGCAGGTTTACATAGTTAAGTTAAAATGAGGTCATGCCAGGGCAGGGCGGGCCCTTAATTCAATATTGCTCGTGTCTTCATAAGAGAAAAGAGACCCGCAGGGAAGTTGATGACGTGAAGGTGGGCGCAGAGACTGGAGTTGCCACACACCAAGGGGTACCCGGATTACCAGAATCTGGAAGAGGCAAGCAAGGGTCCTTCTCTAGAGGCTTCAGAGGGAGCATGGCCCTGCCAGTACCTTGATTTCAGGCTTCTTGTCTCTAAAGTGTGAACAACAAATTTCTATTGATTTAAACTACCTACTTTCTGGTACTTTGTTATGACAGCCCTAGGAAACTAACACACCCCCCCTTAAAATATCAATAAATATAAGACCTAAATGAACTAATATGGAATTTTAGTTTCTACTCTTCCTATCAAGATGGGGAAAAAAATTGTTGAAAATCTTCATTCACTATTGGTGTTAATGAAACCAGCTTACCCCTAAATTACTAAACTTCTTGTTACAGTATAGAGACATCAGTTCAAAAAACACCCAGAGGCTTCCCTGGTGGTGCAGTGGTTGAGAGTCTCCTGCTGATTCAGGGAACACAGGTTCGTGCCCCGGTCCGGGAAGATCCCACATGCCGCGGAGCGGCTGGGTCCGTGAGCCATGGCGGCTGAGCCTGCGCGTCCAGAGCCTGTGCTCCGCAATGGGAGAGGCCACAACAGTGAGAGGCCCATGTACAGAAAAAAAAACAAAAAAAACACCCAGGAGTCAGGACTTCCCTGGCGGTCCAGTGGTTGAGACTTTGCCTTCCAATGCAGGGGGTTCAGGTTCGAGCCCTGGTCAGGAAGCTAAGATCCCAAAAGCAGTGAAAGGATTTCATTCAGTGTATTCAAGACAGCCTGAGAGCAGTGGTTAAATCCAACTACAGATGAATACAAAAGGAAAACTGCTCCCTGTCGTTGATAAACACAGTATAACACACATGATATCCATGTGTGTTAGAAGATCCTTGGACTGAATTATCATCTTTGAATAGGAAACAAAAATGGATCATGAGTGAAACATGACCCAGCTTAATTTACGAAAAACAGAAATGGACTCAAATTTTATTTCTTTAGCTGATACCTCTAGGGGAATCTGTAACATGAAGGATACAGAATCACTCCTTTGTGAATATTTCAGTGCTTTTGAGATAAAAGAATGGGCTAGATGTCAGGGGCAGGCATCAATGGATACTCTAAAGGGGAAAAATATTTTTATTCAGACATAAGTAAAACTCATATTTTCCAAAATATTTTGTTGTGCCTTTGATTTAATTCAATCTAGAAAAAACAAAGTAGTGCTAGTGAGAGTTGATCAGCTAAAAATATCTACAATAAGTAAACAAAGTCTGACTTTAATTTAATGTGTCAGAATGATCAATGTTACTAAGCACTATAAATGTGGTAATAAATGTATCCCTTTTACAACTGTATATTGATATAAGCAGTTAGCATATGAGTTAGCTGTGTTTCAAAAGCAGACTTCTAAGTTGTTTGGAACAAAGAAAATGTTGCTTTATTGTAAACATTCTAGTTCCCAGGCTGGCCTACAAAGCCTATTTAATACGAGGCTCTTTCAAGATATATTTGTAGCAAAAATACTGATGAAAACACTTTTATAACTCTTCTATTATTATTATGATATAAAGCATAAATGGGAAAATATTTTTTCTTTTGTTTTTTTTGAAGTTCTAGTATTTGAAGAGTACATTTAAGTGAGCAGAAAATGAAGTCTTTTTCTACATTCTGAAGGAAACTTATTTTCAAGGCTTTAGAAATTAAAGGAGCCAGTTTTTTTCTTCCTTCCTCCCTCCCTCCCTCCCTTTCTCTCTCCTTCTTTCCCTTTCTTCCTTTCTTCTCTCTCTCTCTCTCTCTTTTCTTTTGGAGACTAATCTAACTGAGAAAAACTATTATTTGCAAACAAAGTATTCTAACTGATACTAGTACTCTTGGTAGGAACACCTCTCATTTGTTGTATTTGTTATAGTTTTTGTTATAATCCTCCATATCGACTCGTCCTGTGGTAACTGGGTTTTGATATTTAACTGTTCTCCGCTTCTTTCAGAGTAGTATTTCCATCTTAGATGTGAAAGAGTTTTCTCCTGTTTTTCAGTCCGTTTGAAATCTGTTTCACTATTTTATTTAGATTTCATCTCAGTGTTCCCCCAAACAGTTCCTCATTATTTATGCTTTTACGTTTTAAAATTTAAATTACATAAAATTACTTAGGAAGGCATAAAACTCTCATAAGCCATTTTATGCACTTTCTTAAGTTCAGAAGAGTTGAAGGTGTTCAGTATAGCAATATGTGGAATTCTAGCCTTAATGTCAAAGAGGTTCAGTAAGCATTAAAAAATAAACATAACTCTTATAAATATTTACCCACTTTTTTTTTTTTTTAAATAAACCGATCCATTGATTACATGGAGCTGCCTGCCTCATTTTTCAGTCTCAATGGTGGGCACTTCTCGTTCCCTTCATCCTCCAGCACCTCACCCACTGCTGTGGGTTCAGTAGTGTCCCTCCAAATTTATATCCATTCTGAACCCAGAATGAGGCCTTATTTTGGAAACAGGATCTTTACAGATGTACTTAAAATGAGGTCATACTGGATTATGGAGAGCCCTAAATCCAACATCTGGTGTCCTTATAAGAAGAGGGAAATCTGGACACAGACACAGAGGGGAAGCCATGTGATGATGGAAGCAGAGCTGGGGGTGATGCAGCTCCAAGCCCAGGGGTGCCAAGGATTTCTGGAAACTTGACATTAATAATTTGATAAATTAATAGGTACTTTTTTTACCACGATCACTATGTTTAACAGTAAGTTGGCTGAAGTAATCACATAAAAATCATACCTTGGGCTTCCCTGGTGGCGCAGTGGTTGAGAGTCCACCTGCCGATGCAGGGGACACGGGTTCGTGCCCCGGTCTGAGAGGATCCCGCATGCCACGGAGCGGCTGGGCCCGTGAGCCATGGCCACTGAGCCTGCGCGCCCGGAGCCTGTGCTCCGCAATGGGAGAGGCCACAACAGTGAGAGGCCCGCATACTGCAAAAAAAAAAAAAAAAAAATCATAATAATTGAACTTGAGAAAACATACCTAAACATTTTGCGTACGTAGAGTCAGACATTTATAAAGTAATCTAAGAAATGGAAATGTAATACCAATATTCTTTAAACATTCAAGCTTTATTTTGTCCTTTATTTGGTAAATTTTGCTGCAGATTCCTGATGTGAAATTTTGTTATTATTTATATTTATATTGTATTAGCTGTACACTGACTGAACATCTGATGAATTAATCCATTATTTCACAATTAGTACCCTTGATTAACATAGTAGCCAAACTCTTAGAATTTTTGTGAAAAGCAACAGAATTTGTTTTGACATTATTTTCATGTGAGTCAGATTTTTGGTAAGGAAACCATAATTAGTCAATGTTAAAACTCTCAGTGGAGTAAAACATGTATTTATGTTGCACAGGATGCCACTGTGAACTAGCAAGTTCTTTCTGGCAGAATCACATCAGTCAGCCAAAGACCGTGAATGGTATGTCATCTACAGCTGAATTATATCAAGGTGGGGCTGAAATTCAGGTGGTACATTGTTTGCCTGGTACATGTCACTTAAGTAATGAAAAACTTGTAATGCCTTGGTCACCCTAGTCCTTCCTCTGAACTCCCAGATCTTCTAGGTCTCTTTGCCAATGCTCTGGCTTGTGTCCTTTTTTTTTGCGGTACGCGGGCCTCTCACTGTTGTGGCCTCTCACGTTGCGGAGCACAGGCTCTGGACGCACAGGCTGAGCCGCCATGGCTCACGGGCCCAGCCGCTCTGCGGCATGTGGGATCTTCCCGGACCGGGGCACGAACCCGTGTCCCCTGCATCGGCAGGCGGACTCTCAACCACTGCGCCACCAGGGAAGCCCTGGTTTGTGTCCTTTTTAACTGGTCATTTCCCGTGCTGTACCAGTTGTTAAATATTTTTACACCATCCTTGGATCAAAGTGCTAACAGCATTTGTAGGTTGGTATATGCTATACTGAGATTTTTCAATGAAAAGTTCACACCGTTAATAAGCAAATACAACGGCAACTTCAGGCTTCTGTTTGACTTAGCTGATTTCTTTAAGTAACATGACAGTTCTTCCACATTACTGGGGTAAAAACTGCTTTGTCCCTCTTAGAAAGGTGTGGGGAGGTGAGTGTCAAGCACCTCTCCCCAAACCTCCCCCGACAATGCTAGCCTGTTCTCTGTAAACGGAATTAGTGGGAGGTATCCCCAAATATTTTGACACTTATCTCACAAACAGGTAATGTAAGTCTCTTAGGATTAAGGTTGGGCAATTCTGCCCTTTATATAAACAGTTACTGATTCCCTCTTTGGAAAGAGCTCTGTGTGGCTGCCTTTGGAATGAAATCACCAGCTACTCAGCTCACAGCAGAAGCTGCTGCTACTTCTCCAGTCTGACTTGGCCAGTGACAGTGGAAACTCCAGTCCTTCAACCCCTCCTTAAAATCCTCAAAATTCTGTCCTCCTCTACTCTCTCTCCTTCCTCTTCCCCCACCTCACCTTTCCCTACCCACATTCCAGTAGCCACTTAGGGTGTTTAAGGTAGCAGGAGTTAAATGAATGGGGCAAAGAACAAGGGAAAAAGTGAGGAAGATGTGCTTAGTGAGATCTACGGACGCATATATCTCTGGCTTCACTTTTTACTGAAATTGAATTCTTTAGCACACATCTACCCACGCTCCCCATCTGATTCAAGTTCTTCTGTTCAGTCCTGTCAACACCAAACTCTCTTACTTATTACCACACAAACGAGCAACATTTTCCCAATTTAAAAATTTCATGATTCTAAGAAAATATGTTTTCCCCAAAATAAAGAATAAATAAATCCCTGTATTCTCCAGGCCGGTCGTAGCAGGACTTTATAGGTTAATATTATAACATTTTATTTGGGCTGATAGTCCAACGTGTTTGCATTTTCTAAACACACAAGGACTACTTGAAAACACAGGTAGTTCATAACACAGGCAGTGGAGTGGATGAGTGGGGAGAGTGACAGGAAAAAATGAGCCTTAACAGTTAAGCAAAATGAATAAGCCATGTTGATATCGATGCAGTGTTGACTAGAGTGTGATCACCATTGGAGTGTCTTCTGACCCCATCTAGGTTTTCAAAGCTGTCAGTAGAGTAGCACTGGAGACAGCAAATCATCTCCTGAAAATGTCTTGGCTGATGTCCATTTCGGAATAGAGAAGTCAGAGAGGAGACTGCCAGGCTTGGGAGAGCATAAGAATTATTCCTGAAAGGGATCAAATACATATTTGGGGAAGAAAAAGTGAACAATTAGGAAACAGACATGATGTGTCACAGGAGATGACATAAGCTATTGGGGTGAGTGGCACTAATAACTATGAAATCTGTTGCGCTAGCATATCTGAGTCGAGAGGTCTGGCAGTCTAGCATTCCATAGGCCTGAGATTCCAAAACAGTAGCAGCTAATCCCCATTCAATCCTCTTGAAATTTCATCCCTGCATAATCCACAATCTATTCTCAAATGCTTTCCATCAACGTTTGACGTAGGAAGCTATAAATTATCCATGAATATTCAGGTTTGTATGAATGTACAGTATTTGCTGATTTCTTCAAAGACACCTTAATTCCAATAGCTGGAATTAATTCAGTACAAAGGTATTAATAACGTGAAGCTAAGCATGGGTGTGCTACAGTCCAGAGGTGAAGTCTGAAAGGTCATTTCAGGAATAGCATTATTAATTCTCAGTAAACTTATGAGGGAAATAAATGATTGGCTAATTATATCTTATTGGGGTAATAATTCACAACTAAGTTGACATGCTTTTAAAAATCATATTATCTGAACCAGAGCTATTTATGTGTGTGTGTGTGTGCACGCAGTGTTTCAAGGTCCCAGAAGGAAAAATGTGTTATCCTAGTACTAGTTTATTGGGATAAAAAGTAAAGTTACCAATTTCTAAGTATTTAAGATAAACTTCTGTTTCAAATGTATGATTTTACTTTAATTTAATAATGAACTTCAGCATTTAAGGTTTTATTTCAAAAACAATATTTGAAGTGAGATGGGGAAAACACATAAAGTTTTAACTAGATTATACATAAATCATAATCACTGGCAATATAGAGGCATATTAATTCAATAATAATTATTTCTAGATTCCTTTTAGACTGTTATGTAATTATCCTTTTTTTTGAAATTAAAACACAAGCAAAGAAGTCATTTTCAGTGATTCATCTTTGAACACATTATAACATCAAATGCAAATTAAATGGGAGATTCTCAGTTTAAAAAGAAAGTGAATCACCACCATTGTAAAAACTTCAAAATCATATTTGCTTTACCAAATAATCTCGTCCAGAGAGTTAAACCCAAGACAAACAAAAACAACAAAAAAGAAGACTTGTTCAATAACTAATTTTGGTCAATCATTTTTCAGTTAAGCAATACTGATTACTTGCTCAGATTTATTTTGAAGGTTTCTTTTTATTTTAGAAACTAAATTTCAATGGGCTTGGGGTACAAAGGGAAGCTGAATTACAGTCCTCCCACTCCAGGCAGATTTTTTTTTTTTTTTTTTTTTTTTTCCGGTACGCGGGCCTCTCACTGTTGTGGCCTCTCCCGTTGTGGAGCACAGGCTCCGGACGCGCAGGCTCAGTGGCCACGGCTCACTGGCCCAGCCGCTCTGCGGCATGCGGGATCCTCCCGGACCGAGGCACGAACCCGTGTGCCCCGCATTGGCAGGCGGACTCTCAACCACTGCGCCACCAGGGAAGCCCCAGGCAGATATTTTTAAAATTACTCAGCCATGAAGAGTATTTAGGAAAAAGCCTTTCTATGTGGTTTTTCATTCCATTAGTTGAAATGTAGAAGTATAGATTATGGTCCATTGTTAAAATGTTGGGTTAGGAATAATTTTTTTCTAATTGTTATTTTTTTTTTTTTAATAAAGAGCTCAGTCATTCTATCATATATATACATATATGTTGCATTCTATAATTTGAAAGCTCATTTCTATATATATTATTATTTTAGCCTCACATTACCTCTTTGAGACTAAATAAGACACTGTAGACACTAGACTCCAGGTCTTCTATATACTGTCACTCTTTTCTTCTAATTAGATGACTTGATATGCTTGAAGATTATTTTCTATTGTCCGTTTTAGAGATCAAGGTAGGCAAAACCTTATTTTCACAGTTGTTATGAGATTTTCACAGTACTCATTTTCTTCTTAAAGTTGCAATTTATAGAAAAAAATGAAATTATTTGGAATGATGCTATGTTGAATAACGTAAAATAGTGAATAAGGTTTAAAACTTGTGAATGATTATATATCAAATGAGTTAAGGAAATAAGAACGTCACTTAAGATACTCAGAGATGATGCTGAGAACAAACGCTGTCTCTTGCTGATATATAGCTTTAGTTTTATTATAAGAAAATTTGCATTTATAAAGAAAGAATTTTAAAAATAATGTATGTGAGTGATGCTTTATGGTTTATTTTTAAAAAGAAAATAAATCCATTTAGAACATAATCTAGCTGTGATCCCGAATCTGTAATGTTCTTATGATTTTGTTTTAAAAAATATGGGGAAGAAGTTGAGAACATTTTCTCTTTTCCTTCTTAACATGAACCACACCTTTTAAAACTTATTTTCAACTGTTTTTATTTTGATAATTTTGCCTGCCTAACATTCTTCTACCTACCCTTGCCCTATGTGTATTATTTCTTAATGCTTAAGTACTCTTAAAAGTTTTTGTTTTGTCTTAAGAGGAATATTTATTGCTCTGTTAGCTTAAAATTTGAATTTGGAAAAGGAGTAAAATCTCCAGGATATAAAGACACTCAAATTACTATTATCCAGAGATAGCCATTTGATTTTGATGTAGTCTTCATATATGTATTTTTCTGAATTGAGATAACATGGTACAGTATTTCATAACTTCTGTCATTTAAAACTATTAAAGGTGAGAGGGAGACACAAGAGGGGGGAGATACAGGGATATATGTATATGTATAGCTGATTCACTTTGTTATAAAGCAGAAACTAACACACCATTGTAAAGCAATTATACTCCAATAAAGATGTTAAAAAAAACTATTAAAAGTGAACATTTCCAAATATATCATGATTTTTGATATATCACTACTTCTTCAGGTAATCAATTTGAGGCATATCATTTCTTTGATTCAATAAATGGCTAACAGAATCAATTTCAGAACATAACTTCTTCATATTTGTTACAGAAGTATCTATTATTTCTCGCTGAATGGTCTTTCTCTTTTAAGTTTTAACTGAGTAAGTCTTTTATGGCTGTCTGATAAACAAAATACGAATAATGCCTTCACTCAGCAACCCGCTATAGAGGCAGTATGGTATTAATGGGGAGGATTTCAAAAGCAAAACTGTTATCAAGTTACTCCTCCTAGCACCTTATTCATCTGTAATTTTAGACATGGAAAAACTTCAAACTGTAAATTTCCTGTTAAATGGGCATAGCACTACCTATCTCAGTAGGTTTTTATAAAGAGTACCTATCACTCTGACAGTGAAAACACTTTGTAAATATATCAAATATGCTTTATTGGGGTAAAATATCCATCCCCGCTTCCTTCTAGTGGGTCTTTCTGTACTGCAGAGACTGGAAGACCAAAATCCATCACATCCAGTCTCTCTGGCACCTATGGGTCCTTCATAAAATGAGTTCCTCCAACAGAGATGCCAGATCCCAGGAAGTGGGAGTGAGCTGCAGACACCTCCTGCTTGCTTACACTCTGTTCTGCTGGTGGACATACTTGAGATGTGGCGTTAGAGATGTCAGGAGGAAACTGCACTGGAGAAGGCAGCTGGTCTCTGGGGGCCAGTGTTCCAGCGCCAGTTTCCCCGGAGCTGTGAGAGTTCCTCTGGCAGTGACTTTTTTTAATCCTTGGAGCAGAATGGCAATGATGAATTTTTATAACTCAGTGGTTTCATCAGTGATTCCTGCTTCCCTGCCTTCCTGACTCTGGCAAGTCAGATATGGAGGCCCAGTCTTCAATCCACACCTTCAGTTCTTCCAAGGATTTTATATAATTTCTTGATTTGATTGCTTTCCTTCTTAAAGTACCTAGAGTGATTCCAACTGCGAAACTGAACTCTGACTAATACCATTAATTGTAAGCAATGCCAAAATGCTAGAGATCCAATGATTGACCACATATTTCTATTTTCTCTTAAATCTATCAGCTTGTGTTCCCATAAACTAAATTGTAGAATTGAGATCCTGAAGTATTCCTTGATGTTTTTTCACATAATTCCTTTATTTTTAAATGTAGTTATTTATTGATTATTTATTAATTATATGAGCAATCTCTCTCTCTCCTCATAACCCACATTTTGGGAGGCTTAAGAAGTTTCATTGAATTTCCTTCTTCCTTGGGAGTCACTGAATGATTTTAATGATTTATGAAAGAATTCTCATTTCTAGGCTATAGTTGTAACCATCCCCCGTTCATGTTATTAAATCCAAGGAAAATAAAACAGAGAGGATAGTTCCTGAAATATTTTTTGACATTCAACCAGACTGAACTTTCCTCAGCCTGTACATTCTTAACAGGGTGAGAATTCTCAGATGACAACCCACAAGGACAATGAAGACAGGGAAGATTATTAACCTTGTCGTTTGTGAGCTGGATTGAAATACACACTTGCCAGCATGTACAAATGAAGTGCAGCACAAAGTAAGATAGATTATTTAGAGTATCTGTCACTTTACAAATACAAAACACCTATAGATAATTTAAGCTGAATGTATTTCAAAGTACCTGGCCATGCTTCTGGGCATTAGGTTATGGCTGGTAACTATATAAATATATATCATTTATTAAAGAAGAATTCATCAACATTGCCATTCTGTATGCTTAATAAACTAGCAGATGGTGTATGACAATTTCCTCAAGGTGACATCAAAAACATTCCAAGGAACACTTTCTTGTTTCCTTCAACACCAGTACATTAGAACTTTTCTTTTTTTTTTTTTTTTTTTGGCTGCATCGGGTCTTAGTTGCGGCATGCGGTATCTTTGTTGAGGCATGGAGGATCTTTCGTTGCGGCACGTGGGCTCTTCGTTGTGGTGCGAGGGCTTTTCTCTATTTGTGGCATGTGGATTTTCCCTTCTCTAGTTGCAACGCCTGGGCTCCACAGCGCGTGAGCTCTGTAATTTGTGGCATGTGGGCTTAGTTGCCCTGTGCCATGTGGGATCTTAGTTCCCTGATCAGGGATCGAACCCTCATTGTACGGGAGATTCTTTACCACTGGACCACCAGGGAAGTCCCGAGAACATATTTTCATTTGCAAAATGACAAGAAAACCAGACATTTGATTGACTTTTTGTGCAGAGATAAGTAAATGTTCAGGACACATTTAAATTTGCCTCAATGATCTTGCATGAAATGTACTGAAAATTATAGAACAGAATTCTAAAAGCAAGAAAAAATGGTTAGAGTAGAAAAAAAAATTGCTGATCATTATACTTTAATCTAACATGTTTTTTGCTTATCCAGAAATTGAGTCAGTTGAGTTTGAAGATAAGCTGAAGATGGATTTTAGATACTCTCTCTTTTTTTAAATTGGGTTATAGTTGTTTTATAATGTTGTGTTAGTTTCTACTGTACAGCAAAGTGGAGTTCCCTGTGCTATATAGTGGGTTCTTATTAGTTATCTATTTTATACGTATTAGTGTATATTTGTCAATAAGAAAACAAAAAAAAGATACTCTCTTTTCTTCAGAGCAAGCTAGGACAGCATGCATACAGTAACTGTAGTACCTGTATCTTGATACGGTGTAATATGGTTAACTTGGGAAATGCTTAAATACTGCTATTAATACCAATATTTCATTAAGAACTGCTAGAACTAATAAAATAAAGCACCAGTACTAGAGATTTAATACAGTTTATGTACAAATTTATAAAATTTTTATAGATACTTTTATAAACATTTATAAAGCTTATATATAACATAGGTTTAATAACAAAAAATCAATATACATCATTATTAATATTATATAATCAATATACATTATAAATGATTAGTAGGTAAGACTAATAAAAGTTTCATTAAAAATAAAATCAACACTATATAAAACGAGGACAGTGTAATCATGATATATTAAAAATTGAATATTATTTATTTTTTAATCAACATGAATCAGTGTCATAGTTGAATAATAGCTTATTTTTATCAAAAAAATTTCCAGTTCTGAGTTTAAACTAGCTAGGGATGAGGTGGGTATATTGAGTTTTTTTTTTTAATTTTTTTTTTTTTTTTCTGAGTTTGTTTTTAACCGATCAAAATGTTTCCCTCTGTCACTTTCTTCAACAATCTGGTCTCTCATTTGATAAATTTATGAAGTGTTTTTTGAACAACTTATTGTTTTTGAAGAGGCTGTAAAATTTTATTGGTGTCAAGCTGAGTTTGTATTTTTCAAATAAAACGTTTTGGGTTTGCGATCTCCTTTAGTTTTATTATCCATTGACGGAGATTTTGGTGCATTGCCCTGTTCACATTTATATTTCACTTGTTCTGAAACTCTTTGGACTAGAAAAGGATTTTTCTTGCATCTGACTCTTGGTAACACCAGAAGATGCTTGCTCATTGAGAGTTACACTTGTACCAGTTAGCCTAGACATGCAAATGTCTCCATGGTTTTTTTTTAAACAAATTAAGTCCTTGACTTAAAATGAGTCACCCAAACTTAAATGTCTCAGATGTCAACTTTTTTAAATCCAGAAATAGTAGTATTCCACTGACAAAACGGTTGGTGTACTAAACTTGAAAGTGGTTTAAAAAGAAGCGCCTGTGTATTTTACAAAGGATAAACTCTGCCAATGATTAACACTCACCATTGCAATCACCACCATAATATAACATGACCCGGTGCCAGGTACTTTCACATTCATTATCTCAGTTAGGCTTCAGGCAGTGGAATAACAAGGGCAGAACAGGGATGAAGGAGTGCATTGCACGGAAATATTGCAAAAACAATAATAAAACTGACTAAAGTTGGTCTGCTTTTTATTATCACCAGGCATCAGCATCTCCAAACAATGTCAGTGCTAAAGTACTCCTGCCAGAAAAAGATCTCTTGGTCTAAATTCTAAACAATAGCTGTGGTAACTATTGTGTTTCGATAATTGTGTGCAAGCTACAAACTGGCACATTTTTAAATTAGTTACCCTTCAATGAACATTGTTTTATAAATGGAAGCAACTCTGGAAAATTCTTTGGATATAGTTGCCTCCCCCCACACAAGTGCACGCACACACACACACACACACACACACATACACACACAGACTCAGGTACACAGTTTCATTCTCGTAGTTTAAGTTTGTAGCAGTTTAGTCTCATTTGAGTTTTCTTTGGGAGCAGTTCCTCCTATAACTCCTATGATAGCACATCTTCCTATATTTAAACAGTGGGTCAAAATAAATGATGAGAGCATACTGAAAATATGAAGAAATAGAACTCAATTTACTTTAATTCTAGCATTCTATGTTACCGCTTGTAGATTTCACTTATTTAAACTTTAAAACAGTGGAAAAGTATGAAATTCAAAGTGCAATTTTTTTTATTGAGGTATAATTGACATATTACATTAGCTTCAGGTGTATAACATAACGATTCCATATTTGTATATATTGTGAAATAATTACCATGATAAGTCTATTTCACATCCATCATCACCCTAATAGTCATAAAATTTATTTTCTTGTGATGAGAACTTTTAAGATATACTCTCTTAGAAAGTTTTAAATATGCAATACAGTATTATTAACTATAGTCACCATGCTGTAGCATATGACTGTAGCATATGACTGTAGCATATGACTGTAGCATATGACTTTTATTTTATAACTGAAAATTTATACCTTTTGACTACCTTCAGCCATTTTGCACACACCCCCCATACCTTGCCTCTGGTAATCACCAATCTGTTCTGTGTATCTATAAACTCTTTTTGTTTGTTTTTAGATTACACATATAACAGAGTTCATATGTTACTTGTCTTTCTCCATTTGACGTATTTCACTCAACATAATGTCCTCAAGGTCATCCACCTTGTTGTACATGGCAAGATTTCCTTCTTTTTTATGGCTAATAATATTCTACTGTATATAAATACCATGTCTTCTTTACACATTCCTCTATTGATGTACACTTAGATTGTTTCCATGTCTTATCTATTAGAAATAATGCTGCAATAAACATGAGGGTGCCTATAGTTTTTCAAATTAGTGTTTTCATTTTCTTTAGGTAAGAACCCAGAAATGGAATTGCTGGATCATATGGTAGTTCTATTCTTAATTTTTTGAGTAACATCCATACTGTTTTTCATAGCAGTTGCACCAGTTTACATTCCTACCAATTGTGCACAAAGGTTCCCTTTTCTCCACATCCTCACCAATGCTTGTTATTTCTTGTCTTTTTGATAATAGCTATTGTAACATGAGGTGATATCTCATTGTGTTTTTGATTTGCATTCCTCTGATGATTAGTGATGTTGAGCACATTTTTATATGCCTGTTGGCCATCTGTATGTATTCTTTGGAAAAATGTCTATTCATATCCTCTGTCCATTTTTAAATCGGATTATTTGCTATTGAGTTGCATATATTCTTTATATATTTTAGATATTAGCTCCTTATCAGATATATGATTTGCAAATACCTTCTCCTGTTCAGGGGGTTATCTTTCCATTTTGTTTATGGTTTCCTACACTGTACATAAGTTTTTCAGTTTGATGTAGTCCCATTTGTTTATTTTTGCTTTTGTTACCTTTGCTTTTGGTGTCTAATCCAAACAATCATCTCCAAAACTTATGTCAAGGAGCTTACCACCTACTTTTTCTTCTAGGAGTTTTATGGTTTCAGGTCTTACATTCAAGTCTTTAATCCAGTTTGAGTTAACTTTTGTGTATGGTGTAAGATAGTAGTCAGGTTGCATTCTTTTGCATATGAGTTTTCTCAACACCATTTACTGAAGAGACTATCCTTTCCCCCTTGCATGTTCTTGGCTCCTTTGTCATGGTCTATATGATCACTTGTAGTTTTTACTTGTATTTAAACATTAAAACAGTGGAAAAACATGAACTTCAAAGTGTGGTATATTTACTTGATAAATACCTATTTTAGTTTATATGAAATATTTTACTAAATCTAAATATTAATAAAATTAAAATTTGTTCTTTTTATTTAATTATTTTAAAACTAAAGAATAAATCAAAAAACAGAAACTAATATTATTATATAATGTAATATTATATTGTTCATTATGGTTTCCTTTTTCCTCCCAAAATACATTAATGAAACTGAAAGTATTAAGTAAATAATTTGTCCTGTTTATACTGTAATTTTTATGCTATTTAAAAAATTGGCATGTTCATATGATATCCCATAAAATAAAAAAAAAATTCTTTGTCTGCATTTCTTTTCTGGCTATTATTATGGGCTTGGGAAGCAAGTAAAAGAATTTCAAAAATTTGACTGAACACTTATTTTATGTAAGGTAATTTGTGGAAGAATAAGAATTGAGACTTCTGGTGCCTTGACAGCTGGGACCATATATTATAGTCATCTTCTTACTAAAACATAGTTAAGATATACAATATTACCCTTATTTTTTTGGAGCCTACAGTGTTATTGGAAATGGTAACTATGTACAAACAGCTATGATAAAATGAAATACCTGATTTTTTTTTAACAGAACCGAAAAGAATTATTTTGCTTTATTGTAATTGACTGTTCTGGAAAATGAGGATTTCCTCTCGTTCACAGTTCCCTTCAGTGTATCTACCTTTTCTTTTTCTTCTTCTTCTTCTTTTTTTTTTTTTTAAATCTCTTTAGCCTGTTTTCTCTCTGAAGATGGTCCTTTGAGAATTTGGAAGTACTTAGTGCAGATGACAATTCGTTTTGTATTGGCTATTCAATTCCAAGTAGCATTTCCAGGAACAAAATATTCTTCTTTTGGAGTGGACTATTAGTGCCTGTCAATGATGAATAAGTCTTTATTTTCTGTTTTAATTTAATTTTTATTTTATATGGGAGTATAAAAGTATCTGATTACTGCAGACAAATACTACAGAATTTCAGAAGAGAGAGAAAGAGAGATCTTGTGATTAGGGTACTCACAACACATGTCATGGATGATTATTTAAGCTGCACCTTGAATAACTTATAAAAAAATGTATGATGAAGAAAAAGCTTTACCAGGGAAGGATAATGAGTTTGGGTGTGGATATGTTGAGTCACAGGAGACTCTTCAGTCCTGATCATGAATAGGGGTCTATGGGTATCTTTTGTCAGGTATCTTAAGTTCTAGCGAATTGGATATTTAGTTAGAACCCATAAGCATTTTTTCTGACACATCTAATATAATGGACAATTTATTCAGCATTCCTTCACTTAGAAAGTATAGACTATTATAGAACTTGAATACCAAATGCACAACAATATGGCATAGGGTTTTTTTGGGTTTTGTTTGTTTGTTTTCTACAATAGCTGATTTACAATATTGTGTTAGTTTCAGATGTATGGCAAAGTGATTCAGAATATATATATATATATTCTTTTTCATATTCTTTTTTATTATAGGTTATTACAAGATATTGAATATAGTTCCCTGTGATATACAATAAATCCTTGTTGTTTATGGTTTTGCTTTTTTTAAGTGGGTTTAGCTTGTTGCATCATTCTCTGTATAAAAATATGCAGAACTTCATTCTTCTTTTGGGAAGGTACCATGGAAAGGGGATCAGAGATTTAGGGGACAGAAGCCATCCTCAGAGCTATGGTCATTGCAAATCCTTTTTATCACTGGAGAGCCTCCCAATGAGAAGAGATGGTAACAAACTGAGGAGTGTGACTGACTGTAGGCAGCATCATATTCTCTCATTTGTGGCTTACATCTCTTTTGAGATCTAGAACTGGGCTTCTGTTGTTAGATCTGAGTAGCAGTTTATTTAAATTTAAAATTTGTGTAGGGAAGGTTTTTAGCCTATTCTACCTAAATATGTACATAGTTAAAAAACTAGTATTTTCTTTCCAAGCAAAGCTGAAAATAAATATATACTTACAGTATTCTTTATTCTGCCAGTTGTTATGATTAACAAGCAGTTTATTTTTTGGAATCCAATTTACAATCATCTTTCTGTTATTATTGTTAATATTATTTTATTTTATTTCTAGTTATCACAATTATTTAGGTTCAGTTTTGGTAAAATAGCCAAGACACTGACCCCAAAGCCATAGGTCCAATATGCACACTTTGTTTCTCTGGTCCCTATGATTGTGGTTATTTTTGAAGTTGGACACCTTTATAAAAGCGTACCTCTTCCATAAACCTCTGGACCTACTACTTCCCATAGCCTTATTCTTACTTCTAGAATTGTAAGATTCTTGAAGGCATTTGAATATGTGACTTCTTAAAGTTACTCTGTTGGTTTTCAATAATAAGTTGCCTATTTTACTAACAATATTAATAAGACCATATTAAAGGAGTCTTGGTAAAGCTACTGACTATGCCTCGCATCTCTCTGGGCATGAAGATCTTGGCAGTGCAAAGAGTTAAGTAATTTACTCGCAAAGAACAATGATTTTCCTCCCTTTTATTTTGGACAGTTAAAAACAAAATAGTAGGGACTTAAAACAATCAATATTCAAAACCTGAGGTAGCCACTGCTAGTTCAGCTGACACTCAGAAATCAGACAGAAATATCTTCTTGTTAGTCAAAACTGAATCTGCTGTCTTATATTTGTGGGACTTGAGATCTAGCATGGCTACCTTTATCTATACATGTCTATGGATAAGTCACATCACCTACCGGAACTCCAGTTTTATCTGTAAAAGGGAGATGAAGAATTTCTATCTCACTTGGCTGTTGGAGGTCTTAAATGAGCTAACGTGAGAAGGTGATTAATTCTTACTAGTCACTCAATTAGAAAACATTCAAAATATGTCATCATAATACAAGTTAAGTTATTTTAAAATGCAACTGAGTTATTTTGAAACCTCAAATTGATTTAAAACTTCCATTTGTATAATTCAATTTAAATAAGATAATGGCTCTTTAAACATTACTATAACTTTTCATAAAATTATCTACTTTTTTCATTTTTGGCACTAGGTTCAATTAAAATTTCATTTGGCATTTGAAAAAATCGAGGTATGAAAGTTCTCTACATTGAATTTGTGAGATGAAAAATTTTGTATTAAAAAGTCTTCAATATTGCCAAATATTTATTTTGAAACAATCTTCCATTTTAATTTCCCTCTTTTAAAAAAAAGTTTATTTTCTTAAATCATTTTGTGGTTAGTTTGCTTTGAACATACTTCAGATTTTTCACAATTTATGTATGGAAAAACAAGTTTTCCCATGTCTAGTTGATATTTGATTCACAGAGAATCTAATTATAAAGTGGTCCCCTTTTTAACATCTTTAAATTTAAACATACCACTTGAAATGGGGTAACAGATATAATTATCCAGATAACTTCATCCTTCCCTATCCTTCAAAGTAACAAAGAAATATTTTTACCTAGATTTTGAATATTTGAACAAAATGTTTTGTGGTCCAAATCCTTGGATAATTGCATCGATTTTTAGTGTAGGAGGGAACCTGAGGGAAAAGTAAAGAACCTGTTGATACACTCCAAAAATAACTTAAAATTTGTAGAATATAATTGCTTTACTCTAACTTATAGCTCTTGGGAATATAAATTCTTACTACCGCTTGTGGAGAACATTTTGGCAATACTTATCAAAATGTAAAATGTACATGCTTTTTGATTTAAAAATTCTACTTCAAGGCATTTATTCTATAGATAAACCCTCCCATATAAAATAATGTATGTACAAAGATACTCATTATAACACTGTTCATAAAAGCAAAAGTTTAGAATCAACTTAAATGTTCATCAGTATGGTTTTGGTTAAGAAATCATTGGCTACATATGTCTTATTAAGAGAATTAGTTTGGTACTAGTTAGGAGTACAAGCCCTGGAGCTGCACAGCTTGGGTTCTCATCTTGACTCCATCATTTATTGCTGTGTGGACGAGTCATTTAGCTTCTGTTTGCTTCCATTTCTGCATCTTTAAAATAGGATAGCAATAGTACCTACTTCATTGGATTTTTGTGAGGGCCAAATGATTGCAGAGGGTTAAATACGTGCAGAATTTAGCACAGTGCCAGGACACAGGAAGCATTCAACACATAGCAGTAGATCCTCTGCTTGGCTGAAAAATCTGTTTCAGGTGGAAAGAAATAATGATACATGAGTAATAAGTGCTATCATAGCACAGAGAAGGGACAATTAATGTTGTCTGAGATGTAAACACATACATGCTAATGCAGATGATCCTACAAAGTAGATTATTTACATGTAGATTATGGGCGGGGGAGGGTTTAAAACAATCTAGATTATGGGTGGGGGAGGGTTTAAAACAATCTGTTTGGATTTCTGAAACATCAGGAAAAGGTAGGATTGCACCAACCCAGGTCGGTCCTTGACTGTGTATCCTAAGATTCTCATAGCATATTTTATTTCTTTAACATTTTTGAAGTCTAATAGTTGGGTTTTGGGAATTGATTTTGGCAATAATTATTTTTGCTTAGTGGAATATGGGAAAGGTTTACTGATGGTATAAGAAAAAAAAAAAGGACAATTTTTAGTTTTACAACTCACAGAATCATTTTTTTCCCTTTCCTTATACCTGCATAATTAGACTTTCAAGTCTTTAAGGGTATAAAGATTTTCAAACATAGTACCCTGAATGCAGAAAAAACAAAATATTAAGCATAGTAGCTGTGAGTAAATGCAAACATCTCATCTCTGGTAGAGACTCTTGAATTTTTTTGTGTGAAGAAATTTCTGAAGGGGAAATAGGTACTTGGAGCTTTGAAAGAGCAGACATTGTTTCTTCCTTGTTTCTCCTTTCTTAAGTCCATCAATAATTTAATGAACATAAAGACATAGAAAGGGAAATGCCAACTTTAAGGAAATGATGAAACCATTTAGCCCCGTAACTTAGTATATATGTATGAAGTAGGGCAACCAGGGGCAGGAAAAATTTGATCAAGGTCAAGAGGACAGCAAGAAATAAAGATATTGTATTATGAAATTATTACTTGGTTTCAGAAAAGAGAAAGGGGAACAAAGGCAATGTCTGCTTTTTAAAAATTGAAAGCCTCCAATTATCTTGAGGAGCCCCTCTCCAGAAAAAGTTCAGTGGTCTCTGCTGTTAATATTGGCAGTTATTCCCATTATGTGTAATTGTTTTTATTTTGTTGTGGAGTCAGGTGAGTATAGTTCTCCAAAATGAATGACTTATTGTTCGTACCAAGTAATTTTCTGCAGCTTCTTTGAAGCTTGTTTAAAGAGATGCTATCTTTTCGGCATCTTTGTGGTAGCCTTAGTGTTTATAGTATAAATCTTTAACATATCTTTAAATCTTTAACATAATCTAGCTTAGAGCAGTATTATACCACTTCATATGCAGTATAACTTCACAATAGTATATTTCTATTTCTCCTCTCCCAGGCTTTGCACTACTGTCATACATTTTGCTTTTCTACCTTAATGGAACGCCATACTACATAAAACATTTAATGGAATAACTTGTAACAGTTAAAAAAAAAAAATGAGGAACCACTTTATGAATTATATGGGATATGTTCCAAAATGTACTGTCAAATGAAAAAAGTGAAGAACAATATGTTGCCTCTGTGTGCGCATGTGTGTGTGTACACAGATGTATTTACATATATGCTTACAGAGAAAAAGCTATCTTGGAAAAAGTTGTAACAGTTCAGTAACTGGTCATAGTTCCTGTGGGGAGAGGAATTGGAGAACTTGCAACGTTTGCATTTGCTACCTCACTTATGCATTATCTAGTAAAACAAATAAATATGTAAATAAATAAATGGAGGTAGTTGGAGAGGGTCGACACTGGACTGGGAAACATTACTAGAAATCTCTGACATCAGACCCTTGACTGTATCAGTAACTGAGTCATGAGAATTTTAGATGGGGAACAGAGGAGGAGGGGCAGATATGAAGTACTGAAGAATGAGTTTGGTTTTATGAGTATTAATTTGAAAACATAACTTCAGAGAAGTGAATTTAGAGCATAAAAATGAGAAAGGAACGGGTTTGAGATAAATATTTTAAATTCACTTATATGTAGATATTAATTGAAGCATGACATTGACATGTTTACCTAGACTGAGTGTGTAGTGAGGAAGAAAGAAAAAGATGGAATTCTGTGGCCGGTAAAATAAGAGATGCTATATGAAAGAGAGATGGAAGGGAAATGAAATTCTGCAAAGAATTAAGAGAGGCTGTGATGTAAAAGAAACACAGGGAATGTGAATAACGTGAAGACTAAAAATAGAAGCCAATTTAGGGATTAGGAGATAGTACATGGCAGAGATTTTTGACCTGCATCTACTATTTCTAGGTCCATAATTCTATAACGTCTAAAATATGTAATGTATTTTATATATATATATATATATATATATATATATATATATATATATATATATATATATATTTTTTTTTTTTTTTTTTTTGGTTGGATCACTTGGTGGCCTACATACCTTGTTGCTCTGGGACAGATCCTGCCTGTGAGGACCACTTCTTACCCTTCCAGTAAGCATCTGGTGGAAATGCCAGTGGCCACTGGTTTACCAGCCTCCCGTCTGCTGGATTTGCAGATTAATTTACTGCCCATCCTTTTTCTGCTCTCATTTGACATCTCATAAAATCCCATAGGTGGGATTTTAAAGTCTGTATTGATTGTTAAAAATATATATATATTTCAAACTTTCATAGATACAAGATATATATTTTATATATAGTATATATAATATATACATGTTAGTGTATGTGTGTATATATAGATTCCTTTTATACCTTCAACTTAGGACCAGGATACTGTAAAAAAAATCATCTCTGTTTATTTCTTATCCATGAACAGGTTGTGAGACTGTGGTCAGGGGCATGACCAGGAGTGTCATTCAGCTGGAAAATACTGAAAGCTGAAAACAAGTGATAGGTTCTGAAGTCAGGTTCTACAACAGGAATAATTTGAACCTTTTAAAGATATCCATAATGATTGTTATCTGGGTCAACTAGAAAACATATATTTGCCAAAGATCTGCTAAAACCTAAGAATTCAGCATGATATCCCTCACTCATTTTCTCCACCACTTCACCTCAAAATAAATGGGCTTTGTCCTGTGGTGTAACCTTTCTTTTTCTGCAAAAAGGAGAAGACATGGCAGAGAACATGAGTTAGCTACTTGTGCAAATTGAAATCATTGATTTTCACTGGAATGGATCTGGCTTGTTCTCTACAGATTGCCTAAATAAAGAGTGGGAAGCCGAAAGACCTCTGCCTTTTAGTATTTATTTGGTTAAGGCTTGAAGATAACGTTGACCTCAACATTAAAACCTAAGATTAAAATCTTTACAAACCACAATTTGATTAAGGCCAGAAAGTGACTAAAATAAATGATTGTACTGAGATTGTGTATATTCCCTAGAGACTAAATTTGTCAGAAATAAGAAAGCTGCCTAGCCTATTTTTAAAGAACCAAATCGCATTTCTGTACTTTTTAGTGTATCTTAGCAACCCACAGAGCCGAATATGTATGCCTGGGTAGAGAGAAGATTCATACTCCTTTATGCTACATTTTATGAAATGTTAAAATTCATGATTTTCTATTACATTTCTGGATGAGATAGTCCCTCTCCAAAATATAAGAAAGCCATTTAATTGTATTATATTTCATGGAGAAAAGGTACTCTGAGGTTTTCTTTGGTTTCCAAAATTTACATAGTATTTTAGAGGGATGAATCAAAGATTTTACTGCGGAGTTTGTACAAAGTTTTTACTACAGGACTTTATATAATTATGGAGTCTAAGCAGGCATCTGCAAAGATGAGAATGTCTTTATTGCTTATCTAACTCTATCCTCAGAGATAACAATTTTTAGGGAAATTAAGTATCTTGGAATAAACATTACATGTGTTTACTCACTGATAGAAATCAACTCATTATATATTTATTGAGCATCTACTGTGTGCCATGCACTGTGCAAAGAACTAAAGAAATCCAGATAAAGAATGGTAGTTTTTGTCTCAGTGCACTGACATTCTAAGGGAGAAAACAAACTAAAAAAGAAAAAAATTGTACAATGTAATGAGAGCAACGGTAAAAGATGTGACCTGGGATATTGCCTCCATTGAAGTACAAGCAAAATAGATATACAGGCCTACAAAAACAAAAACAAAAAACAAACTTGTTCAGGGAATACACATTTAGAGCTAATTCTCCCTAAACACTTACAGCACATAAACATTTTACATGTAAGAGAGGATAAAAAATGCCACACTTATCTTGAATTCTACTTAATTGATATTTGAGTAATATTTCCCCCTTGTAGTTTGCTTATAGAGTTTTCATTGATGTTACAGTGTATTCTTTGCTTTACCTTGGTCATAAAATGTGCCAAATTATGTTATAAAAATATTTTTGTCCCATGGGAGAGCAAAATATATACCTGAGATCTAGAAGCTCTTTTTTAATGATGAACTCAGAGTCATAAAATACATTTACCTGATGCCTTTTTCTATAGTTTAAATAGTTGTCTTGGTCTCCTTGACAAAAATAATGTGGCTGAACTCTTTTTTTTTTTTCCAGAATTTTTTTTGGTTTTAAAAACTCTGTCTAGGGCATGAGGTGTTGATCTAAGCAAACCACTTTCCTTCCTCCAGATCTTTTATCATCATTCATAAATTATTCTTAAAACATTTTCATAATAGTTTTTTAATATTTTCTCAGAAAACCCTTGTATTATAAATATTAAAAGAATAAATTATCCAGCCAAAAGCATTTAATAAACCACTTCCATGTTTCCCAATATATTGTTTACTTTTCTTTGCCATGGAACAAAGAAGGATAAATGTGAATAGTTGAGAACCGTCAAAGTGACATGGTGCAAATCATGTATAATCCTAAAAATTAGTCCAATCCATGTATAATACTAATAATTACAGCAAGTCATGAATAAGATTAATCATTGATTTTATAAGGTTTTACTATGTCACAAGTAATGTTTTCTCTGTTGCTTCCTGCAGTAAATAGAAAGCTGGGTGCTCCATTAATACTTTTGCTCCAATGATCTGAGCTTTCGTATGTATTCCATTTTCTCCTTGTGTCATTGTAGACGGTAAGTTTAGGGTTTAAAGTTTTAAGTCTCCATCCACTGTTGTTTCATAGAGAGGGTGGCTCACTTTTACATCATTCTCTCTAGACAGCTTTTCATCTACTAAAAAAGAAGGCTCCAGACGAATCTCTCTCAGATCTGTCCTTTCTTTTCTATTTCCACTTCTGCCACATCCACTGCCTTGGTTTAGACCATCTTCTCTATCTGGACTGGTCCATTTGTCTCCCACCTCTACACTTGCTCGATGTTTTTCTTCTGGAATCGGAGGCAAACAAGACATTCTCAAACCTAATACGAATCTTTCATTTAAAAAAAAGGTCTGCATTTCTCTCAAGCTACTTTCGCAGGATCCCTGACAGCTTCCTTGAACAGGAAGAGATAAGAGGTGTTTCTGGCAATGATCGGCCAGCTTTGCTTTAGAAATTCTTCCGTTACCATTGCATTAATGGATTTGAACAAAGTGTGGCTGAAGGAAGTTGTAGGGAGGAAGGAAAAGGCAGCCCAGTCTCTGGAGATAAACCCTCAGGAAGGACAGCTTATTACAGTATCGAAGAGTCCAGGTTTGTAGACAGAGACATTTAGAGTTTCTGTTGTGGCAATGAGAAGAGGAAGAAGAGAGGACTGCAATTCTACCAAAGCAAGCGTGGGGCCAGGCCTGTGACGCTGCGTGTCACAAGAGGCTGAGCTAGAGGGAACAGATAATGGAGTTTCACATCTGTACTTTGATCCCAGCTAATTTAAATGGCACTTAGATATGGGATAACAAAAAGAGGAAGTGAAATCTACCAAACTAACAAACTTAGTTCTAACCTTGGGAATCCCTTAGTACATTGGGGTAACCATACTTCCTGGGTATGGTTGTTAGCGGGCGTGGTAACCCACATTCTCCCTCTCTCTTCCTCTCATGTTTCTCTTCCTCTCTCCATCTCTCTTTTTCTTTCTCTTTCATTTATTTTTATTAGGTAGACATTAAATCCTCTTTACGTTACTCATAATAGGTAAATAATAACAATACAGATGCTCATAAACCCACCATCCCATTAAATATAGAGTATATTGCATAATTTTTAGTTTCTTGTGTGCTTACTTCCATAGAGGTAACAGCTGTACGAATCATGTTTACCATTCTCATGCTTTTCTTTATAGCTTTCCCTCATGTTCGTAACCCTAAACACTAAGTTCTAAACTATGTTTATTTCAACATTTTTAAATTTTATGTAGTGAAATCATGCTGTATGCCTTCTTCTATAGTTTCCTCTTTTCTCTCCAACTTATATTCTTAAAATGCATTTTTGTTGTTGCTTGTTACTATTTTATCTTCATTGTTAGATGGAATTGTGTTGTGGTAGATATTTGGGTTGCTTCTAGTTTTGTTTTTTGTTTTGTTTTGTTTGTTTGTTTGCTATTACAAATAGAGTTTCTGGGAGTACTTTGGTACATATTTCTTGTTCATATATAGAAAAGTTTCTCTAGGGTAGGAGTGCAATTGTTTTGCCACACGTAGGATAAATATATCTTCAACTTTAGATACAGCCAAATTGTTTCCAAAGTGACAATATAGCCTTACACTCCCACCTGCAGTGCATAAATGTTTGGTGTTTCACATACTTGATAACACTTGACATTCTCAGTCTTTACAATTTCCAGTCAGGTAAATATGAAATGATATCTCACTGTGGACTTTTTCTGAATAGTAATGAGGTTGAATATCCTTTATATATTCATTGATCCTTGAGATTTTCTTTTCTCTGAAGTGTCTTTTAACTCTTTTCCTTATTTTTCCATAGAGTTTCTTGTCTTTTTCAATTTGCGTTGCAAGAGATCTCTGCCATGGAAATGTATTTGCTGTAAATATCTTCTCCCAGGCTGTGATTTTTATTTTTACTCTCTTTGCAGCATTGTTTGGTGAACAGACATTCTAGAATTTAATGCAGTCAAATTTATCGACAATTTTATGTACTTTCTTTTCTTGGTTAATAAATCCCTCTATATCGTAAATATGTAAAGATATTTTTCATATTATTTTCTAAGTCTTACAGTCTTTCTTTAGTATACTTTTTATTTTGGAATAATGTTAGGTTTACAGAAAGGTTTCAGCAATAGTACAGAGTTCCCATATATTCTTCCCTCAGTTCCATCCTTTGTTAGCATCTTGCATTACAATAGTACACTTGTCAAAACCAAGAAACTAGGCTTCCCTGGTGGTGCAGTGGTTGAGAGTCCGTCTGGCGATGCAGTGGACACGGGTTCGTGCCCCAGTCTGGGAAAATCCCACATGACGCGGAGCGGCTGGGCCCATGAGCCATGGCCAGTGAGCCTGCGCGTCCGGAGCCTGTGCTCCGCAACGTGAGGGGCCGCAGCGGTGAGAAGCCCCTGTACCACAAAAAAAAAAAAAGTCTAAGAAACCAACATTAGTACATTGTTGTTAATTGAACTCTGATTTTATTTGGGTTTCACCAGTTTTTCACCTTTCTACTCCAGGATCCAGTCCTGGGTAAGATTGCATTTCTTTGTCACTTCTGCTAATTTGTGACAATTTCTCAGTCTTTTCTCATTTTTCTTGACCTTCACAATCTTAAGGAGTACTGGCCAGGTAACTGTAGAAAGTCCTTGAATCTAAATTTTCAGATGTTTTTTCTCATGATCAGAATGGGGTTAAGGGTGTTTTGAAAAAAAATACTACATAAGTGATATTCTCATCCCAGAATATCAAGGGGTGCATGATATCTACAAGACATCACTGGGAATGTTAACTTTAATCTTCTGTAAGAAAGATTTGTCTCCTCTTCCCAATATATTTATTTATGCAACCATTTATCTTTATTCATGTATATATTTATGTACATTTAGTATATATTCATGTATATTTATTTTGTACTTTGGTTTAGTCTTGCAGTTTTTCATTTACATTTAAGTCTTTTGTCTACTTGGAATTGGTATTTCAATACGGTGTGAGGTAAGGGACCAGTTTTATTCTTTTATATACAGATAACTAACTGTCTCAGCAGCTTAATAGAAAAATTCATCCCTCACCCTCCCACATACACACACTTATCTGCAATGCCAGTCTATTCATAAAAAGATTCTGTTTAAAAAATTATTGTCAATCTAACATTTAAAAAATTATTTGATTTAGTTTTGGTAGATTGAATTTTTTTAATTTGAATTTTTTTGTGATCTTTGTCTATTTGGTATGTTGTGTATTCCTTGTGATGTTAAAAACAGTTTATAGCATGCATCAATTAAAAATCTTTTAAGAATAGTTGCAACTTCTTTAAAAGCCAAAGCAAAACATTCAAGGTAATAGTAACAACGGTTGATTAGATGCTTACTGTAGGCCCTATAATAAAGATTTACCTACAATCTTTCATGTTGTTCTCACATCATTTTTGCAATATAGGTGCTTTCCAGATTGCACAGATGAGAAAACTGAGGTTCACAGAGGACAAGTAATGTACTCCAAGTCACAGCTAATCAGTGGTAAAGCCAGATTCAAACCTGGTTTTGACTTCAAAGTTTACAGTTGATTTCTTCCAGCAAGGACTCTGCTTGCTTTATAACTTAATCCTTTTGACTCAAACCAATTTTCATTGAATCCTTAGTGTAAACACTCCAAGAAATATTTACTATTAAGGTAAGTTGTGCTATATCTGCCTCAGCTAATATTGGTTAGGAACAATAGTAGTTTCAAACTGAAATGGATGCATAATTTCAAAACCAAACGAACTCAATTGTTTATAGAAATATTAACTTATGCTTGAGAGAGGAAATGTGACCACTTATAAATAAAACTATTAGAAAGAATCAAATTTACAAACCTACTTAAGCTATTAAGATTATTTTTAGGGAAAGCAATAAACCAAGAGAAACCAGCAAGTTCACCTTGCTATTAAAACCATGGAGAATTAAGGTAAGACTGGAAAAAGAAGATTGGAAGCTAATTTATAAGAGCAATTTAACATCTTCAAGGTAATAAGAAATATGTAATCCTTTGAGAGATGTTTGATTTTAAAATTTGCTGTGCAGAGCACATTTTATTTTAAAAGGAGCCGTAAAATTTTTAGGTAAAGTGACATAATTCCTGGCCAAGGATCTGTGCTGCTGATAAATCCCATAAATAGCAAAAATCTGATTGGAAATCCAAATTCTCATAGAAAATAGGGACATGCAGAAAAAAATTGAAATGTGGTTACTGAAAATGGACCTAGAGAGTATTACTCAGTGAAATAAGTCAGAGGGAGAAAGACAAATTCAGTATGGTATCACTGATATCTAGAATCTAAAAAGTAATACAAATGAATGTATATGCAAAACAGGAACAGACTCACAGATACAGAAAAAAAGCCTATGGTTACCAAAGGGGAGAGGGAAAGGGAGAGGGACAAATTAGGGTATGGGATTAATCGATACAAACTACTATGTATAAAATAGATAAGCAAAAAAGATATACTGTATAACACAGGGAATTATAGCCATTATCTTGTAATAACCTATAATGGAGTATAATCTGCAAAAATACTGAAACATTATGCTGTATACCTAAAACTAACATAATATTGTAAATCAATTATACTTCAATTAAAAAAAAAAGATTATTAGAAGACATTGGCTTCCAAAAGAAACCAGAGTAGACAGGGTTAGAACATTCTGCCAATAGGTAGCTGCTCTTAGGAATCACTTTCCTCAATTGTTCAGGAAGCACTGCAATGACTTTCTTCTGGACAGCCATATTCTTTCCCCAGAGTTTTGTGTTATGCAGGTTTATGCAGATTATGCATCTTTGTAAACTAACAAACCACTTTCACTGGTTTAGAATTTTGTGCATTGTATGTCTATTTCTATAATTCTTTCTTTTCAGGCTATTAACTAAACCATACAGATGTTAAAAATTATATTTTTAAAATTTCAACATAAAATTTAGAATTGTTACACAAACTTCAGCAAATTGTCAAACTAAGGATGCTAAAATCACAGATAGTAAGATGTTACTGTATTCACCCTTATCCCCAAAGTCATATGAAATTTTTTGAAAAAGCATGGTGTGAACATATTTTCAACATGTGGAATAATACAGTTTATTTATAAAAACTAATGCATTTGAAACCTAGCATCACCATGATGCATTCACAGGAAGGAAATAATAATTAAAGATCAGAAAAACATGTATTAGGTCTGAACTTTGTATTAATAACTACATTTTTCCAATTCATGTTTTTATTTTTGGCTGCTAAGTAGACAAGTTTTGGTGTTACAAATATTATATCAAAAAGCATTATCATTCTATTACATAAGTGGTTCTTGCATTTGTTTTTGAACACATGGCTACTGCATTTTATTAACTAATTAAAGAATGTATACTCTTTAATTAGACCTTTAAAAATAGTTTGTTACCCAAAATGCCTCCTATGTTAAAAAAGAATATTGGTCTTAATTTCTTATGATGCATGTACATTTATATTTCTTTGTTTAATACTATTTCTGTGACTTCCCTTTATGTCCCCTTTAACAAACACTTCCCTTGTCACATCCTAGCCAAGAACAAAAAAGGCCACACTCATAACATTGCGGTCTATAATTTTGGTTAAAAATGATGAAGTTAAAAAAAGTTTCTAACTTCTCTGAGAGTTGAGTTATAAGGGAAAATATAATCTAGAAAAAAATAAAATAAAATTACAGGTGTGGATTAAAAAAAAAAAAAAAGTCTTTTAAGAAATTACCCAGGGGGCTTCCCTGGTGGCGCAGTGTTTGAGAGTCCGCCTGCCGATGCAGGGGACACGGGTTCGTGCCCCGGTCCGGGAGGATCCCACATGTGGAGCGGCTGGGCCGCTGAGCCTGCGCGTCCACAGCCTGCACGTCCGGAGCCTGTGCTCCGCAATGGGAGAGGCCACAACTGTGAGAGGCCTGCATAAAGCAAAAAAAAAAAAGAAATTACCCAGATGGTGATGTCATTAAATCAAGTAGAAGGTAAATTATCTAAAATGCTTTGGGAAGATTGTTCCCTGGGGCAGTTGTTATAAATGAAGGGTCCTTATAAATGAAAGAGGGAAGCAGGTGTGTCAAAGTCAGAGAAGAAGTTGTGACCATCGAAACAGAAGTCTGTGCTGTACTGTTGGCTTTGAAGATGGAGCAAAGAGCCATGAGCCTGGGAAAGCCTCTAGAAGCTGGAAAAGTTAAGGAATCAGATTCTCCTGAAAAAAAAAAAAAAAAAATGCAGCCGTGTGGATATCTTGATTTTAGCCCAGTGAGACTCATGTCAGATGTCTATTCTGTACAAATGTAAGATAATAAATTTGTGTTAAGTTGCTGTGTTTGTGGTAATTTGTTACAGCAACCACAGGAAACTAGTATAAAGGACACAGGCATGCATTTCACAGAAATAAGTAAGTTTTTAAAAAAGCAGAACCCTATGACATAAGAAAAAGTGAGCTATAAAGATTTCTAGGGAAATAATTGCAGTTCTCTTCAAGCCAGAGCATCAGAGAACGCTTTTACTGTTTGGTTCTACAAATATCAATTACAAATGCTCACTTACTTACACTCAGTTTCAGATTATGCAAAAGGTTTAAATATCTTTGGTTCCATTTTACGGTGAAATTCATCTTAGCAGTAAAAAAAAAAAAAGAATCCATGCCTTCAAACATTTACTGTGCAGCTACACATATGTTAAACCTTGAGGATAGAAACATAAATAAGACAGTGGCTGTTATTCCCTTATTTTGAGGCATACAATTTAGTATAGGGTTTTTCTCTTTGACCATGACCTATAGTAGAAAATAGATTTTCTATTGCTACTCAGTTTATACACCTATGACTGAACCAAAGGCTGATATACTCTAATATTTTCTATTCTCTTCTGTGTATTTTATTCAAAAATGCTACATAGAAACCGTTAAATTGATTTTATAACCTTCTAATGGGTTTGAAAAACACTAGTTTTGTAAGCTAGACATGTAAAGAAATAGTTGAACATGTCATATGCTATAACAGAGAGGAAAATGACAACCACGGTAACTGCAAGAAAAACAGTATTAGTTAACATCTGAATGCTTCCTGTATTCATTGCTCTAAGATCATTTTAACATTTGTAGTACCTTAAACAGGTAATCATACTTCAGACGTAGCAGTATAAAAACTTCAAATATCATTTTGGAAGTCTATACCAGAGTTTTTAGTTCATAAGAAATATGAAGGATGACTTTTTAAAATAGTAAAATGAGTTGTGCTTGAGTTGTGTGATTGAATACAAAGAGGCAACAAGCACCAATACCCATGGATGAAGATGGAGTCAGGATATGGCAATGGCTGCAGCTAATATCTTTGGAGCAGCCTGCGAGGTCCACAGCTCCCTTTGGCGATGCACCTTCTTTTCAGAGGGGACACTTTTGCTTGACCCAAACCAGAAGTTTCGCTAATCTGCTTTCAGAACATCTTAGCCTTGATACCACAATCTTAGAAGCACAGTTTATGTGACTGTGCTGGCTTGTTAGAAAACGTTAGACAGGCCTCAATCTAAAACTTGTTTTCATAACATACCATGAGGTAGCAAAGTTATGTGATCGTCAGCCAACACCTCCCTCTAATCATTGGGAGCTGTCAATATTTGCCCAAAGAACCTGATAATTGTTAAATGGTCAACTTGGCTTCTTTTAGTTCCCCAGCAGACTTTACACTGTGTTCCAAGGAACTTGTAGCAACTTATCTCTTAGCCTGTGTGTCTCAGAAAGAGGTATGCTGTCAGAAACACTTACATGGAGTTTAGTTTTCTGCATTTTCAACAAGCACCCTTGCCATTCCATAAGCACTGCAGTTTGAGAACACTGGCTGAAAGTGGGGGAACGATGTCAAGAGTGCAGCAGTGATCCCATCAGATCTGCTGCAGGCTTATCTCCTTTCTCCCTCCCCAGCCCCATACTTGGAAGTGGAAGGCAAGGTGTCCTGATCATTGCTCTGAAAACTATAGCATTTTCCATTTCACCACACCTGGAATTCTTCTCCTTGACTATTGTTTTCCTCTTAGCCTATGACCTAAAATTTCTCCTGACTCTGGTAGTATCATAAGGACTGAGAGTAGAGAACGGGCATAAAAGGGCTTAGAAATATTACTATCATTCCTTCGTTATTTATTATTTTAAATCTTGCATCTTATAAGAAAGGATAGAAGGCAACATCAACAGTACTGAAAACATGATGTTTAATATATCTTTTCTTCCCTCTTGCCTCTCATTCCTCAAATTCCCTTCTGTGATAACTACAATTAGCTTCCTGCATAACAGCCCTTATCTCTGTCCCTCCCCAATCCTCACTGAATGCCTAAGTGATTGTGCATTTTTCTGCACACTCTACAAGAGTCCTGGAACTTTTAGAGTGGATACAAAAGAGCAACTGAAAATAATTGTGTCACATCTATCTTAGAGGTCTGAGGTATCCAAAAAGGAAAAGACAGAGAAAGAGTGAAAAGATGTGGACAAAGAATGTTGTCTGCCGTTTCAGTAAACGATCAATGATGCCCACCATCAAGCCATGAGACATTGTGTCCACTCCTGAAAGCGCACCCTAAGGGGAATTCAGGATGGAGAAAAACAGGATACTGGCCCTGGATAGTTAGAATTCACGTCAAAGGGATAATTTCAATGAGCCCAGACTCTTGCATCTTCCCATACATAGAAAAGCGCTAAAATCATTAACTTGGGATGTCTGGTTTTGGTGATTAGCAGTAATTCTTTTGATGTTCGACTACGTGGCAGCTTTTTGGCTTTTGTTTTTGTCAGCAAAACTCGGATATATCCTTGTTCCTCCCTTACCTCTTTGGAACAGTTCTTCAGAGCTATCTGAGAGGCTGTCTTCTCGGCTATAGTCCTCAGTAAGTTCCCTGAATAAAACATAATTCTCAACTTTCAGGCTGTGCATTTTTTGTTTTTGTTTTGTTTTTGTTTTTTTTCAGTTGACAGAGGAAGGAAGAAAGGGAAGAAGGGAAGGAGGGAGGAAGAAGCGAGGGAGGAAAGGAAAAAAAGTGCCCTTGGGTCCCTGGAGAATAAAATGAATCCTTCCCACAATGATGAATAAAAATTAAAAATAAAGAAACAAAGCTTTATGATTCAAGTTTGCTCACTTCAGTTACTCCTGAAAAAATTCTTCTCTCCTAATTTCAGTTTTTAGCATAATGTCTGAATCATGTGAACATCATTAGTTATTTTTAATGAAGACTGGATTATCAGAAATGTTTAAATCTAATACATCCCTTCTACATATGGCACGGAGATGCTTTTTCTCCTTCTGTGAGTTGTATATGCTTAGGACACACAGAGATTTCAATAATAATAATAGCTACATTTATGTAGAAAGACAATTTTATGATACTGCTTTAAAATATTTCAAATTTCAGTTTCTAAAATCTCCATATTGCTTACTTACAATTCTTCTAAGAAACCTTCCCTCATCCCTGGTTTTTGTTTGGAGGTGCCCCCTAGTTAAAGAGATTCTCTCTTAGAGCCCTTATGATAATTATCTCTTTCTCTGCTTAGAACAAAATCAGGTACACAGTAGGTGTTTAATAATTGCTGGATAGAAGAATAAATGAATTATTGCCACTACATAGTTTATTTTTCCCCTTAGTCTAAGTGATTTTCCTTCCTTTTTGACATTAAGGCATTTTTACAGAAATGGAAAAACATTATTTAATGTGAAAAGCCACTATTATGGTCTATTATAATCTTCACCCCAAAATAGAAAGGAACAATTTGTGTTTCCATCTAGTGTCTAAATTGTGGGTAGTAAGTTTCAGTTTCTAAATGTAATTGCTGTGCAGATCCTATTCATTTTGTTCTTCTTGGATGACTCTGAAGCATTCCTCTAGCCTTCTACCTCTGAGTTTTGTTTTAAGAACACTCTTGTCAGTTGAGATTAAGATAACATTTCTAAGTGAACACAAAAGCTGAGAAAGAATTCCAGTCATGCTGCCTGAGGAACCAGCTGTGCTGTTCCTTTTATTTTCTCTCTGTTCTTCTCCAGACGGAGTGAAGTGGTGTCTCCAAACAACTGAGAGTCAACAGGTAAAATTGTTGGTGAGTAAGGGGTTGTACAACATCCCCTGAAATACGCAACAAAGGCAAAGCGCTGCAATAAGGATAGCCTTCTGTCATTCTATTAAATATTCTAAAAAAACTGATTTTTCAAATAAGTATTTCAGGGTGTAGGAAAGACGTCTGCCATACTTCTCAGTTTCTGTCCATTTTCTTCTGATTTAACGGACATCCAGAAAGGTGGATCAAATCAGGGCGTACTTTCCACTAAAATGTCTAGAATTTTCTTGACTCTAAAATAACCAGAGGTCTTTTTAAAAATAGTTATATGAAATATTCATTTCATTCTGGATTCCTTTGTCCCCAGGCCTACTTTTTTCTGAAGTGACTTCAAATTTAATTTGAGATCTGCCCATAAAGAAAATTCTTTCATTTAACGAATATTTGTGGGTGTGCAATGTGGTAGTAACTGTTACAAAGAGTGGAGAACAAGGCAGAGAGGTACCTGCCTTTCATGATAGTTTCATCCTCATGAATTTGTCCTGAAACACCGTAGCCCACAATTTTGAACAAGTTGCTTCCCAAATTCTGCTGCACTGTATTTTCCCAGTGTTTCCCAAATTCTTTCTCTCAGAAAGGAATAAGACAACTTCATAAAGAACCACGTGGGATGTTTTAAAAAGTTTAGATTCTCAGCCTGTGAGGCCCAGAGATTCTGTTTCAATAAGCAAGACTGACCCAGCAATTTCTATTTTAAAATATTTTCGTATATTTTGAAAAAGTTTTAAAATGTGTTTTAAAAATTCTTCTAAAAGGTGTGTTTTGGGGACTTCCCTGGTGGTGCAACGGTTATGAATCCTCCTGCCAATGCAGGGGACACGAGTTCGAGCCCTAGTCGGGGAAGATCCCACATGCCGCAGAGCAGCTAAACCCGTGAGCCACAACTACTGAGCCTGCGCTCTAGAGCCCGTGAGCCACAACGACTGAAGCCTATGTGCTTAGAGCCCGTGAGCCACAACGACTGAAGCCTATGTGCTTAGAGTCCGTGAGCCACAACTACTGAAGCCGCACGCCTAGAGCCCGTGCTCCGCAGCAAGAGAAGCCACCGCAATGAGAAGCCCGCGCACCGCAACAAAGAGTAGTCCCTGCTCGCCACACCTAGAGAATGCCTGCTCGCCGCAATGAAGACTCAACACAGTCAAAAATAAGTAAATAGGGCTTCCCTGGTGGCGCAGTGGTTGAGAGTCCGCCTGCCGATGCAGAGGACACGGGTTCGTGTCCCGGTCCGGGAGGATCCCACATGCCGCGGAGCAGCTGGACCTGTGAGCCATGGCCGCTGAGTCTGCGCGTCCGGAGCTTGTGCCCCGCAGCGGGAGAGGCCACAACAGTGAGAGGCCCGCGTACCGCAAAATAAATAAATAAATAAGTAAGTAAAATGTGTGTTTTTTGGGGGGAGGAGGCAACATGGGAAAAGCAGAAAAATTTTGTAATATCTGAAAATTGGGGTGACAGAATAGTTAAAAAACAATTTTATTATTGATTTGGTAAGCACATTAAGTCACGTTTGGAAGAAAATTATCAAAGACAGCTGAACCCAGTGCAACAATGACCTGATAAAGAATAATGGCTAATCCCCCCAAATACTTGACCATTGAGCTCTCTTTCAACTCATGCAGTGCAAACTTAAAATAAAACACACAAATTAGTAAGAATTGTATAAGACTTGTAAACATAAAATGAATGTACACCTGTTTTTTCTAGCTAGATGCTATAACATAGCATCTATCTGGTCTTTAGTAGTTTCCATAGGACCACAAAGAATATTTTCTATATGAATAAGCACTATAAAAACGCTTATTACTGTGTAATCACGTGATAATATATTTCATGCATTGACAGAGCCAGAAGCTAGGATTAAAGCTGAGTGGTTTTGTTTTCTCCTTAAAATAGTACACATTCTTCAAAAGGGATCTATAACTACATCTTTGTAATCTGAGGTAGAAATCTGCCTAACAAATACAATCTATTATTGCTTAAAAGAATTTGAATGATAACATCTGGTGCTTGGCACATTTTACTTTCCAGAATTTCCTTTACTGAAAATTCAGATTTGAGGATTCTTCTCAGAAATCTTCACATTTCTAAAGACAATGAATAAAAGAGTTATTTTGTATTATCTTCTTTTTGCCAACTGTCTAAATTTTCACCTATTTTTTCCTTCATTTTAGATTTGACACAGCCATTGCCAAATTAATAAAAATACCTCTTACGTTTACCCAGAAATACAAGATCTGTCTCCTAAAGTAAAGGAAATAAAAACAAAAGTAAACAAATGGAACCCAATTAAACTTAAAAGCTTTTGTACAGCAAAGGACACCATCGACAAAATGAAAAGACAACCTACTGAATGGGAGAAAATATTTGCAAATAATATGACCGATACGGGATTAATATCCAACATATATAAACAGCTCATACAAGTCAACATTAAAACAAACAACCCAATGAAAAAATGGGCATGAGAACTGAACACACATTTTTCCAAAGAGAAAATGCAAATGGCCAACAGGCACACGAAAAGATGCTCAACATCGCTAAACATTAGAAAAATGCAAATCAAAACCACAGATATCACCTCACACCTGTCAGAATGGTTATCATCAAAAAAAGCATAAATAACAAAAGTTGACAAGGATGTGGAGAAAAGGGAACCCTTTACAATGTTGATAGGAATGTAAATTGGTTCAGCCACTGTGGAAAACAGCATGGAGGTTTGTCAAAAAACTAAAACTAGAACTACCACATGACCCAGCAATTCTACTTCTGGGTATATATCCAAAAAAACAAAAACACTAATTTGAAAAGACACATTCACCCCAATGTTCATAGCAGCATTATCTACAATTGCCAAGATATGGAAGCAGCCTAAGTGTCCATCAAAAGACAAATGGATAAAGAAGATATGATATACATATACATTGGAATACTACTCAGCCATAAAAAATGAATGAAATTCTGTCATTTGCAGCAACATGGATGGGCCTAGAGGGCATTATGCTAAGTGAAATAAGTCAGACAGAGAAAGACAAATATTATATAATATCACTTATATGTGGAATCTAAAAAATACAACAAACTAGTGAATATAACAAAAAATAAGCAGACTCACAGATATAGAGAACAAACTAGTGGTTACCAGGAGGGGCAATATAGAGGTGGGGGGAGTAGGAGGTACAAACTATTGGGTATAAGATAGGTTCAAGGATGTAATGTCCAACATGGGGAATATAGCCAATATATATATTTTTTTCAATAGTACAGAGGTTGAGAAATACTGTTTTATTTATTTTTGATTTTTTAAAAATTTTTATTGGAGAATAATTGCTTTACAATGTTGTGTTAGTTTCTACTGCACAGCAAAGTGAATCAGCTATATTTATACCTATATCCCCTCTTTTTCAGTTTTCCTTCCCATTTAGGTCACCACAGAGCACTAAGTAGAGTTCCCTGTGCTATACAATAGGTTCTCACTAGTTATCTATTTTATACATAGTATCAATAGTGTATATAGTTAATATTTTGTAACAATTGTAAATAAAATGTAGCCTTTAAAATTGTATATATAAATATATTAAAAAAGAATAAAAACAACAAAAAACAAAATGAACTAAAAAAGCATGTATGGGGACCTCCCTTGTGGTCCTGTGGTAAAGACTCTACCTTCCAGTGCAGGGGATGCGGGTTTGTTCCCTGGTCAGGGAACTAAGATCCCACGAGCCTCGTGGCAACTAAGCCCATGCACCAAAACTACTGAGCTCGCACACCTCAACTAGAGAGCCTGTGTGCTGCAAACTACAGAGCCCATGCGCTCTGGAGCCCACGTGCCACAACTAGAGAGCTCACGTACCCTGGATCCTGTGTGCTACAACTAGAGAGAGAAAACCCGCATGCCACAACTAGAGAGAAGCCTGGGTCTCAATGAAAGGTCCCGCATGCCTCAGTGAAGATCCCGTGTGCTGAAATTGAAACCCGACGCAGCCAAAAAAATAAATAAATAAAATAAATAGATAAAATAAAAACGTATGTATGCTGGGGCAATAAAAATGTTCTTAAATTGGATTGTGATGATAGTTGCACCACTTGGTGAAAATATTAAAAGCACCGAATTGTATACTTTAAAAGGGTGAATTTTATGGTATATAAATTATATGTCAATAAAGCTGTTTGGAAGTGTTTATTAGGTTTATTTTAATTGCTAAAAGTGTTTGCTAACCTTTTGGTGGCACATTTGTGGAGAAAAAAAGGGAAGCAACTAGAGAAGTAGATTTCCCCATCTTCTCTCCCTCTATTTCTTTTTTACTTTTTTTAAGACACAGTATCATCATGTAGTAATCCTCTTCCACAAGCAAGGAGTACTTCTTGTAAGCTTGGAAATTTTAGTTAAGATGGATATCATAGGTAAGTATAACAACAAAACATGTCTGAAAACAATGGCTATACATTTTACTTATTTATAATGTGTTTTCTTGGAAGGCTACATGCTGTATCTTTGTAGGTATTCAAGTGGAGTTTCCATTACATTTGTAGAGGATGCTTGAGAAGACATATCCACACAGAATGTGAAATTGGGCTTAAGGACTTTTAAAAGGCCCATATAATTCTGAATTAAGACCTCCAATACATGGAGAGTGAGCCTTACTAGAACATTTTGCCAAAAATTTACCATTTAAAACATATTAAAAGAAGTACATTTCTAAAGCAATTCTCTCTTATTCATACACAATTTAATAAATGTTATCACTGGTGTTATTGTCCCCTCCCTACGGTAGTCATGACTTTTTGGTGAAAACAAAAACCAATCTGGGTCTAAGAGATTATTGATCCCGTGAGTCATGCCAGTGTCATGGCAACATGGGATGCTATACTTTAAGTCCATCTCAAAGAAGTGAGTTTTTATAAACCTTAACTAGGCTAAGGACTTCCCCAACATGCAAATTCTTTAATGAATACCTGCTTGGTTGTTCCTCTTCTGGTCACTTAAGTAACTCATGTCCCATAAGTAGTTATAGTGTTCTCAGGGAGACTGAAAAAGTTGGTATTGGTATTTATCTTTGAGAATCCCATTTGATGACTTCCTGAGTTCTTGCTGTGCCAGGTACACATCACCATCAGTATTTGAAAACTTCCAGTCATATCAAGACACTCTCAAAGTCTAAGTATCTTGAACATTGCATGGAGCCATTCACATCCTTCCAAAAATGTGACATCAATGGTAAGCTAAGATTGCATAGATTCTAAAAACCGCAATGAAGAATACTTATCTCTAGTACAAAACTAGACCTGACACATGAAAGGCAACTATAAAACATTTTGAAGTCAAAGGATTGGCCAGAAGCAATAATTAGCCAAAGACTCATCACCTAGAGAAATAAGAAGGGAGAAACTTCCAGACTAAAGTGGTGACATTAAGCTTATTCACTCTCTTCCTGGACTTCTTAGCTTGAACATTTAATATAGGTTCCCAGATCTTTTTAATTATCCCTCATCTAGGGCTTCCTCATAGTAGAACATTTCTCTACATGAAGAATGCTCTAGCAACTCTCTGACTAAGATGTCAAGAGACTTCTTTTTTCTTTCTTTCTTTTCTTTTATTTGTTTGTTTTTTTGGAGTAAAATGATATAAAAACTTTCTATTACCAGAAGCGTTGTATTCACAAAGAATTCTCTCTCAAGAGCTGACACTTTCATCTCATTATTTGGCTGGCTGGAAATAAGGATGGTTTTAAAATACAGAAGGAATTTGCTTCAAAGCCTACGGATATCATCACAAAATGTGTTCCTTAAAATGAAATATTCATAATCTGACTCGATAAACTATTGTATACTGGAATAAAAATATTAAGAAGTGTAGAAAAATATTAAGGGCTTTGCATGTACTTGCATAAGAAAGCAGCTAATAAATGTTGCTATTATTAGTATAATCTATTAGTAGCCAATATTGTTACTATTAGCAGAAAATGGACAGAGATGATGATGTATTTTCTAGTTTTGCCTATACCAATACCTAAATATTTGGGTGTCACCTTTGATGTTTGCTTGATTTCAGCCTCTGTAACAAAGAAAATATGATTTTAATGAAAAAAATTAAACCTATGAGTGGTTAGGAAGAGAATCATCACATCTAGAATGGCACAAATCTTCTCCCAACATGTCATAAAGACATTTTACCACCTGGTGAAATTCCTGCATTGCATGAAAAAGTTTTTGAGATAGAAATAAACATTTTGAAGGCTAAAAATAGTTTTCATAAGCCATCTTTAGATGGTGAAACTCAAATCTGCTCAGAGTTACCTTCTCAAATGGAAGATTTCAGTAAATTATAAACCCTGAGTAATCAGAAATACAAAATATAAATTTTGGAAGGGCAGAAATGGCACAAATATCACTATCTCATTCTACAAAACAAGAATATGTTAAAGAGTTCTCTACACGAGACATTAAGAACCACTATCATGGAAACACAGGCATTTTATAAAGTCCAAATCTTGTTCCCAATATTCATTTTATTTTTAATTATTTTACTATTTGTTTATTTTTATTTTTTAATATATTTTTAAATTTTCTATTTTTTATTTTATTTATTTTTTTTCCTTTTTTTTTTTTTTTTGCATTATGTGGGCCTCTCACTGTTGTGGCCTCTCCCGCCGCGGAGCACAGGCTCCGACGTGCAGGCCCAGCAGCCACGGCTCACGGGCCCAGCCGCTCCGCGGCATGTGGGATCCTCCTGGACCGGGGGATGAACCCGTATCCCCTGCATCGGCAGGCGGACTCTCAACCACTGCGCCACCAGGGAAGCCCTGTTTATTTTTAAAATGTGGTAAAATATGCACAATGTAAAATTTACCATTTTAACCACTTTTATGTGTAGTTTAGTGCATTAAATTCACTTTTTTGTGAATGATCACCACCATCCATCTCAAACACTTTTTTCATCTTACAGAACTGAAACTTTGTACCCACTAAAAAATAACTCCCCATTCACCCCTCCTGGCCCTGGCATCCACCATTCTACTTTCTGTCTCTTTGAGGTTGACTATTCTAGGTACCTCATATTTGCAGTATCATACAGTATTTATTCTTTTGTTACTGGCTTATTTCACTTAACATAATGCCTTCGAGGGTAATCCATGTTGTAGCATGTGTCAGAATTTTCTCCTTTTTAAGGCTGAATAATATTCCCTTGTATGTATATACCACATATTGTCTCTCCATTCATCTGTCCATAGGCACTTAAGTTGCTTTCACATTTTGGCTGCTGTGAATAATGCTAATATGAAGGTGGGTGTACAAATATCTGTTCAAGTCTCTGCTTTCATTCCCTTTGGGTATAGATATACCAAGAAATGGAACTTTGGAACATAGCAATTCTATATTAAATTTTCTGAGGAACCACCATACTATTTTCCACAGCATCTGACTCATTCTATATACCCCTGACAATGCACAAGGTTCCAATTTCCCCACATCCTTGACAACACTTACTATTTTCTGTTGTTGTTTTCTTTTAATAATAACTATCCTAACTGAATGGTACAACATTATGGTTTTGATTTGCATTTCCTTAGTAATTAGTGAAGTTGAGCATCTTTTTATGTGTTTATTGAGAGTTTTTATATCTTTTTTTGAGGAATGTAGATTCAAGTTCTTTGCCCATTTTTTAAACTGGGTTGTTTGGTTTTTCTGTTGTTGAGTTTTCTTTATATATTCTGGATATTAACCCCTTATCAGATATGTGATTTGCAGGTGTTTTCTCCCATTCCATGGGTTGTTTCTTCACTCTACTGATAGTGTCCTTTAATGCACAGAAGTTTATAATTTTGATGCAGTCCAATTTACCTGTTTTTTATTTTCTTGATTGAATATTTATTTTAACAGAATGATATACAGTTGAATTGGTCATGGTTATAATCAGTTATACTCAGGACAGAGTTTTCCACGTAGACTAGATGAAAGTAAGCACATTTTGATTGCAAACTCTGTCATGCATACATTCTGCAGAATTGGTACACAGTTTTAACTGATTATAGGTAGTTTTTATTATTTTTGTAATTTTTTCCATTTGATTCCTACTTGCATTTTCAAATAAAATGACTACTTTATCTGAAATCCTAATTTAGGTCAAGAAACAGATTCTGAAACAGATTTTTTTTTAGTTGCTATTATTCATACTTCTTGGATGTACTGTACCTGAATTCCTAGAAATTTACCTCTGAGCCTGGACAGTGTTCAAATCCATTTGTTTCATAGTCACTTCACTTTCTAGTCATGTGTTGCTTAAATACAGGAGAGGTGCTGACGTGTTCTAGAGCTGTACCCTGTCTTTTGGAATTCCAGATTTTTAGGAAAAGAGACAATTTCAAAAACAGTATGGAGGTTCCTCAAACAACTAAAAAGAGAACTGTCATATGATCCAGCAATTCCATTCCTGGGTATATATCTGAAAAAGAAAAAAAACACTAATTGGAAAAGATACATGCACCCCTCGCCCCGTTCATAGCAGCACTATTTACAATAGCCAAGATATGGAAGCAACCCAGGGTCCATCAACAGATGACTGGATAAAGAAGATTTTATATATATAGAGAGAGAGAGATGATGGAATATTATTACTCAGCCATAAAAAGAATGAATTTCTGCCATTTGCAGCAAAATCAATGGACCTAGAGAATATTATGCTAAGTGAAATAAGTCAGACAAAGACAAATACTATATGATATCTCATATGTGGAATCTAAAAAGTAAAACAAGTAAGTGTATATAGCAAAACAGAAACAGACTCAGTTATAGAAAACAGTCTAGTGGTTACCAGTGGCAAGAGGAAAGGAGGGAGGGACAATATAGGGGTATGGGATTAAGAGATACAAATTACTACAAATTACTCTGTATAAAATAGATAAGCAACAAGAATATATTATACAGCACAGGGAATTATAGCCATTATTTTGTAATAACTTTTAATGGAATATAACTTATAAAAATACTGAATACTATGCTATACACCGGAAGCTAATATAATATTGTAAATCAACTATACCTCAATAAAAAAAGAGACAGTTTCAAAGACCTCATGATAGTTTGAGTCTATTGCATTGTGCTTTAATTATTTTTAGATAAAGATTTAATCAGACTTAATCAAATACCTGGTCCAATGGATGAAGTTGAACAGCTCCCCCTATCTCTCTCTCTCTCTCACACACACACACACACACACACACACACACACACACACACACCACAGTGAAGAAGGTGGAAATAATCCAGTACTTTTAGGTAACTGGCTATCTTCAGATCTTCCACATTGGTAGATTTCAAGAATGCAATGGAATAAGTAAATTATGAGGTTGTCTCATTTTCTACGTGGGTCGGTCACTTCTAAGACTTTTAATTTAAAATACCTAATATTTGCCATTGTTTAAATCAGAGTTAGGGCTATGAGTAGGCTCCATATACTAATATATTGCATGTAAGAGTTTTAAAAATGTATATTTTTAGGAAAAGTCCATACGAGAAAAAATAAATAGCATGTTTACAAATTGGCTGAGGACTAGTTGGTAGGATTTTAGGAGTTCTAGGTAGGAACTTCAGTCCAGATATATGGAGACATTTAATTATTGTTTGTAATTTAAATAAATTCTTTAAAAAATATACCCAGGCCTTTGAGTCTGAAAGGATTTTGGTGTTCCAGCAATCCCTGTTGAAAGCTAAAGCACACAGAATTGATATCATTATCAGCTGAAATAAGCCAGGTGTCAGATATGAGCTCTTGTGGTAAAATAGGGGACTTAGGGGTCAAATGAGTTCCAAGATGGAAGAGAGAGATGTTAAAACAGGATTCAGATCTGCACCTCATGCAACTGTAAACTCAGATAAAGTAGATTTAAAACTAAAAAAGAAAACCTTAAGAAAGTTTCAATAATTAATTTTCAGATATCTGGATTGGAACGGCTTTCTAATACAAAAAGAAAAAGATATTATTACCCAAAAAGATCATTATTCAAAAAAACTACAAGTAAAACTAAAAGGTATACTGAGAAAATAATCACCTCAGACATGAGAGTTGACACTTTTATATGTTGATTTTTTTAAAAACCCAAGAAATGAGGTCTTAAAAATAGCCAGTTTACAAAAGAATAAATATCATACGTCTCAGACCTTGACCCGGTTATTTAATCACTGGGAAAAATGCACAACTCCAAAATAATAATTTTGTATTGACAATAAGTATTTCAAAAAGCAAACATGTGGGCTTCCCTGGTGGCGCAGTGGTTGAGAGTCCGCCTGCTGATTCAGGGGACACGGGTTCGTGTCCCGGTCCGGGAAGATCCCACATGCCGCCGAGCGGCTGGGCCCGTGAGCCATGGCCGCTGAGCCTGCGTGTCTGGAGCCTGTGCTCTGCAATGGGGGAGGCCACAACAGTGAGAGGCCTGTGTACCGCAAAAAAAAAAACCCCAAAAACAAAAAACATGTGACATAAGTGGCTCTAGTTCATTCTCTGGGTCATACCATTTTCCCAGTTAGTATAGTCACTTGGATGAGAGATGGTTATAAAAAGAGTGCCAGCTCATTCCTGAGCCATTTCTCAAAGGTTATTAGGACTGAATTGGTAAACATAAGCTGATTAATGGTGATATAGCTGTGTCATGTTTGTGGCAGTACAAACATACAGCTTTCCTGAAGACCTAGCACCTTAAGTTTTCATTGGGATGTATTCTAAAGGGAACATGTCTCCATATACTGAATTATTCTGTCAACTGTGAGATAATTCCCAGGGGTTGACTTATTCCCTCAGGGGTGAGGGAAAGCACTTTTTGTTTTCTTTTTTCTATATTCTTTTCCCCAACAACCTGTTTACCTCTGAACAAACAAGGAGAGTTATCAAAATATATGTGTGTATACTTTCTTAACCTCTCCAGTAACCTCATCACAACTTCTTTCCTGCCTCAACTCCACATCCTAACTACAGACCAACCTGTCAGTTTTCTCATGTTTATCTAAATTGCATGTAGTCCACGCCCCAGCTATTATCTCTTACTCTAGTAAGTCTAGGTTAATTGTTTTCTTTTTCTAAGGAAAAAGAAAACAACAGTCTTAGCCATAATTTTAATCCTATAGTAAAATGAAACTATAGTTTAGGACTATATATATTTTTCTCACAAATAAGCACAGACTGGAATTTACTTTAGACCACAGTACCTCAGATAGAAGTCAGCAAATGGTGACTTCTTAAGGTTTTCAAACTGCTTCCCACGAATTCTGCTTCATCCAGATATCCACCTTATGATGGAACACCCAATTACATGAGTCCCCAAGTCTGTGTTGGGGTATGATAGTGTGTTTGAAAAGTGGAAGCTGAATCACTGCGCAAAGTTTTCAAAGCACTTGAAATAGACAAGTCGTGAGTCGATGGATACATACACACCTCTTTCACGTAGCAAATGTCTGCTTTATGGGAATGTTTCTGATACTGACGTGCAATAATTCAGCAACAGTAAGTGGGCACTAAATATGCAGTGAAGAAATTTGCTTCTTTCAATTTTAGCAATCAATAAAATAGAAAATATTTAATGTTGATTTCAACAAACTACAATGCTAACCTGAACTTTAAGTAAACGTAGCTTTGTTCCTTATTCATGTGTTAGATTGACACTTGAAGATTGTTTGTTGGGTAAATTGTCATTATTCTGAGCTAGTGAAGCTTTGAAACTGTTCAGCTTCCTATAGTATGCATATGTGAATAAGCAGTTCCTACCTTTGCAGGATTTATGTAAAACTACAGAAAGAGATCAAATCTAGGATTAGATCTAAGGTTTCATCTTTCTATTAAATTGATATCATCTGTCATTATTAATTATTAATTTAGATATTATAAATGTTTTGCTTGGCTGTACTACTTACTTGAAAAAAATTGTTTGGTTGTATGTTTGTACTTATGCTATAAAGTATTCTTAGTTTTATTTGTATTTGACATTATATCCAAAGGAATTTAGTCGAAGCATTTTTCAAAAATTAAATCCAAATGTTATTCAAGATTGAGAAAAAATGCTTTTGCAAACAAAAGGATATATTTCCTTTCTTTAATTCTAAAAATTATTAAGAAGAAATTTCAACTAAGAGAATATGTAGTCTTGGGAAAAGATGGAAAGAGCCCACACATTCAAGCTCTATTAACACTAGAGTTAGCCAGATAAAATATACATTTTTGAAAATAAACATTTTATTTGGTGGTTTTCCAATATCAAAAAAGTAGATGATATAAGCCAGTGATTCTTTTTTAACCGCATATTTTTAAATAAAAAATGTTAACTTCAAATCTGATTTTAGACCAGTACTAAAGTCTTGCATTATAAAATGCAGCCATATGACTGCTATAGCATATTTGTTTCCCAGAAAATTTATTATAAGCAGAAATTCTCACCTGTTTTCCTTGTTTGCCTTTGGTATATGTTTTCAAAATAAATGCCTTGTTAGGATGGTGCAATAGTATGATACTAATATTCTTATTACTAATAACAATACAACTACTAAAACCGTGTAGTTTTATAGGGTTTAGCAACGTATAAAATACTTTCTCATATATTAATTTTCACAATGATATTTTGAAGAAGGTCCATCACTCTCAATTTACAAGTGAAGGAAGAGAAGTAAAGAGACTTATCTCAGATCATGGAGTTAGGGAGTCATTTAACCAAGGAAACTTTAATTTGGCCATTTTTCACAATTACTGCCTCTCCACTCTACCATGTTGCCCTGGAACCATTCCCCAGCTCTCTCTCTGACCTTCCTGCCCCCAGTTTCTCTCCTAATCCAGGTCATCCTTTATACAGCTACAAGAATGATCTACTTACAGAAATAAATCTGCTTCTGCATCTCCCCTTCTCATAAAGAGCTCTCCTGTCTCCTCTTTTTTTAAATTGTGGCAAGAAAACTCAACATGAGATCTACCCTTTTAACAAAATTTCAAGAATATAATACAGTATTTTTTTTTTTTTTTTTTTTTTTTGGCGGTACGCGGGCCTCTCACTTCTGTGGCCTCTCCCGTTGCGGAGCACAAGCTCCGGACGCGCAGGCTCAGCGGCCATGGCTCACGGGCCCAGCCGCTCCGCGGCATGTGGGATCTTTCCGGACCGGGGCACGAACCCGTGTCCCCTGCATCGGCAGGCGGACTCTCAACCACTGCGCCACCAGGGAAGCCCATAATACAGTATTTTAACTATAGGCACTATGTTGTACAGCAGATCTCTAGAACTTAATCATCTTGCATAACTGAAATTTTATACCTGTTGAACAATTCCTCATTTCCCCATCCTCCAACTCCTGGAAACCACCATTCTAATATTTTGACTATTTTAGACATTTCATATAAATGGAATCATGCAGTGCTTGTCCTTCTGTGGCTGGCTGGTTTCACTTAGCATAATGTCCTCCAGGTCCATCCATGGGAGGATGGGAGTGCATCCCATCCCAACATGGGAGTGCAGGTACTCTGCATTTCAAGTCTCTGATTTCAGTTCTTTTGGGTATATACCCAGAAGTGAAATTGCTAGATGATATAGTAGTTCTATTTTAATTTTTTGAGGAATCACCATACTTTTTTCCACAGTGGCTGCATCATTTTACATTCCCTCCAACAGTGTAAAAGAGTTCCAATTTCTCCACATACTTGCCAGCACTTGTTATTTTCTTTTTTTATAGTAGCCATCCTAACAGGTGTGAGGTGATATCACATTGCCATTTTGATTTGCATTTCCCTGATGATTAAAGAGGTTGTGGACCTTTTGAAATACTTTGGTCGTCATCTAACATCATATGTCTCCTTCGGAGAAACATCTATTCAAGTTACTTGACCTTTTTTTTTTTTTTTTAAAGACACCAATTGTACTTGAACATTTGTTACTGTTTAAAAATTTTTTTTATTTTTGGCAGTGTTGGGTCTTCGTTTCTGTGCGAGGGCTTTCTCTAGTTGTGGCAATCGGGGGCCACTCTTCATCGCGGTGCGTGGGCCTCTCACTATCTCGGCCTCTCTTGCTGCGGAGCACAGGCTCCAGACGCGCAGGCTCAGTAGTTGTGGCTCACGGGCCCAGTTGGTCCGCAGCATGTGGGATCTTCCCAGACCAGGGCTCGAACCCGTGTCCTCTGCATTAGCAGGCAGATTCTCAACCACTGCGCCACCAGGGAAGCCCCTTTGACCATTTTTTAATGGAGACATTTGTTTTGTTTTGATTTTGTTTTTGCTATTGAGTTGTAGGAGTTCCTTATATATTAATATTTTGGATATTAACCCCTTATCAGATATGGATTTGCAAATATTTTCTCCTATTCCATAGGTTGCTTTTTTGTTTTGTTGATTGTTTCCTCTGTTGTGCAGAAGATTTTTAATGTAGTCCCACTTACCTACTTTTTGCTTTTGTTGCCTGTTCTTTTGATGTAATGTCCAAGAAATTGTCGAAGAAAGTTCAATCAAGTTAAGAAGAAAAAAGGGAAGTTTATCTGAGCCAAACTGAGGATTTTATCCAGGAGACAGACTCTCAGAAAGTTCTGAGAACTGTTCCACCTGTTAGAAGTCAAAACAAAGGATTGTACATCAAGATAACATACTGAAGTTTTCCATAAAGCTTGTCAAAGATACATAGTCCAGGTATGTGCAAAGCAAGAAACAAGTCATTATGACCCCCTACAGAGCTGTGAAAGAACACTATTCATTAAAGAATTTACATTACTAGCATCAGAAGAAAGGGAAAAAAATGGAAATTTATGGTCGAGCAGGCACTCCCATCTTTAAGGAGCTCTGGTTAGTGTGTAGTGCAGATGCACACTGCATATAAGGGAGGGATGGAGGAGGCCCAAAAGGACACAGAGACATAATTGTATGTGTAATTTTTTTGTCCTGCCTTAAAATATAAATTTTATTTCATCAAAATCATTACCAAGACCAATGTCAATGATCTTTCTCCTATGTTTTCTTTTAGGAGGTTTATAGTTTCTGTTCTTCCATTTAAGTCTTTAATCCATTTTCAGTTTACTTTTGTATATGGTGTAAGATAAGGGTCAAAATTTCATTCTTCTGCATACGGGTATCCAGTTATTCCAGCACCATTTTTTGGAGACTATCTTTTTCCCTTGGTGTATTCCTGTCTGCCTTGTCAAAGATCAGTTGACTGTGTATGTGTGAATTTATTTCTGGACTTACAAAGAGCCTTTATTCTTAATTGACTGTAGGACAGAATGTCATCTGGCTTCACCTATCTCTCTCCATCCTCATCTTGTTGCCCCGCTTCTTTACAATCACTGAACGTTGCATAGGACTAAGGACAAGTAACCCTACAATATCGCAAGTGGGAGGATAATAGGAGATTATAGCTATTGAAGCATAATAGAATTATCAATATTCCTTGAAATCAGTTCCATCCATTGTAATATCTCATGCAGTTCTTTTTGTTCTTACCTAAATTCCTGTTTGCTTACTTAAGGTCTGCTTTTGCAGAGACTTGCCTTGATTATGACCTAATAATGCTCAGGCATATTAATCATGGTATGCTTAGGCCAAGTACAGTACACACTACCACTGCTCCTGAATATACCAGGTAGTTTTACTCTTCCATGCCTGGAATATCCTTTCTTCTCCCTTCGCTCAACCAACCTTTCCTTAAATACCAACTGAATATTCTTGTGATATCTGGCTAACTTCCTTAGGCAGGGTTAGTATCTCTATCCCATGCTCTTGCTAAGAGTTTTGTCCATGCCTCCAGAAAATCTATTATTTCTTGTTATAATGTTTTCATAAAGTTGATAAATATAAAAGAAGAGAAGCAAAATCACCCATGATTCCATTACTTATAAAAAATCATTATGATGTTTTGGTTTATCATGATGTAGGTTTTTCCAGTGTAGAACTGTTTAAAAAATCAGTAATCTTACTATACATATAAGTACCTCCTGTTCCCTTCCACCTTAATATGATATCAAACAGTTCCTCATAATTTCATGTCTTTGAAAACATCAGTTCTAATGTCTGCATACTATTCCATCAAGTAAATACACCATCATTTATTTAACCCTCCCCAAATCATTCAAAATGAGTTTTTTTTAGTTCTTTCTTAATCATGTTTGCAGCTCCAATATTATCACAGAGATTGGGCATGTTAAAATATATTCTATAAATCAGTGCTAAAGAAATCTTCTGTCTAGGAGACTTATGCTATTCTCCTGTTATTTTATTTTACTGTTTTGATTAATTTTAACCCCAATTACAGAATATTAATTGAAAATTAGGGGGAATTGGAAAGTTGGAAAAACTATCTACAGATTTCAGTCTGAAGCTTCCCTTTGGAAATATACCAGATTATAGCTCCCATAGTTATCATGGCCATTCCATATAGATTATTGTGTGTTTGTAAGTGCTTGCACCTCCCTGAAATATTTTATTTGACTCTGTTAACTACAGAAACTACTTATCAATGCTACCAGTAGAATAGAAAGGAGACCACACAAGCATCTTTTCCGAAACATCGAAAGGGCTATTCGTAATTATATATCAAACTTGTAATATGAAAGTTTGATATTTCCTCTGGAAAGGTCAGTACTGTCTTGGGATTCAAGGAAATGTCACAGAATGAATTAATGGGAACTAATTATTGAAACTCTTGCCTAAATATTTGGCCTTAGTTACCAACATCAGGATTTACTTCAGTGTATCCATGGAAATTGAGAGTGGGGAATGGGGTAAGAGGTGACAGGGAGAAGTACTTCCCATTTGACCACATATATACAAATAGTAAAGCTAAAGCTAGCTCAGCAAAACCTGACAAGTGTTTGCCAAAATAAATTATTTATTTGAAAAATATTGGCATTAGTATTTTACACATTGATTTCCATCACATAACAGGAAACATAGTGTGGAAAGATACATACGGGAAGAAACAAGGGATTTTGATTCGGACTTGCGTTCATATCCCATCTCCAATCCCTATGACCTCTGAGACGCTAAGCAAGTCTTTTAACCTCTCTGATCTTTAGCTTTCTCATCTGTAAAATATGAATAATAACGCTTTCTTTGCCAGGCTGCCATAAAAGTAAAAAGAGACAAACACTTAGCATCCAATACACTGCAGGCGTTCAAAAAATGGGAGGTACTATTATTATCATACTATGTTCCATACTGGTATCCCAAAAACAGATAGGAAAATGGGTTTTGTCTAAAATAAAAGGCAATTGGCATGAGAAACATGCTGGGAAGAATAGATTATCACAGCACTACTGCCTTTTTTTTTTTTTTTTTTTTTTGGTTATCTGTAACCTAGGTTATCTGATACTGTTTTAAATCCATGGGCCTCTCTATTTGTTTACACAGGCCCCCTAAATGTTATCTGGAGACTTCCAATGCCTGACTACCTATCATATGGTGAGTCAATCAGTTTTTTGTTTTTTGGTCCACAAATAATAGGAATTTCAAATTGATACCATTATTTGCATAACATTTGGAAGAGTATCTGCTATGACAGTGTCCACTTGACTCATTCTACCTGAAGGCTCTAATCTGAGTCCAGTAAAGTGCTCTTGCAAATAAGGTCTACCAACCAAAGAGCATAACTACTCAGATTCTCCTTTATACTTAGAATATTTTTTCCCCAAAGATACCAGTAGAAAGAGCTTTGGTTATTCAAGAGAGAACAGCGAGTTCCCAAATAAAGCTTCCTCCTCTGTGCCCTGTTTCTTCATCTGTACAAAATACTAATGAACACAGGGAATTTCAAACTCTTTTGGAAGCCAGCAAAGACATATTAATGATGTAAAAGTGGATATGGGAAATCAGAAAGATAGAGTGAATATGAATCAGGTATTTATATAATTAAAATATTCTAACAGACTAAGTTTGAGGTTCATAAGTGTAATATTAAAAATTAACTTTCTTCCCAACATGGAATATGGAGAAAGTAAAAGCAAGATAATTGTCAGAGGTTAGTTTAGTTTTGATGAATGAGTGTGACTAAATCAGAATAATGATTCTGAATTAAGTTCTATCAAAACAAATACAATATCTTTTAAAAAAACTGTTATTTTCTTTCTTAAGTTGGGCTTCTCTAGCAATTGCCTTTCCTGGTACACTTATACCATGAAGGAAGTTTGCTAGCCAGGACATGTAGGAAGGTCTGAAGAACTGATGTTTAATCTGAGAAGATAACTAAGGCCCCCTTTCCTGAAAAATACCTTCCCTCAGATTTAATGAATGTTGGTATCATCCCATCCTGCCCATATCTCTTCTCCAGAGTAAATAGGGTAGGTATCATTTCCACTGCTATTCCCAGAACCCCAGTGTTCTGCTGTTGTCTTAAACCAAATCTCTTGTGAGCAAAGAAAGCCTTTTATCATCTGACCTTCTCAATCATCTAGAATGATGTTTCTGTCTATTTCATGAATCAATCCATTGTCATCTTGGAGGGCCACAGACAGCAGTGGCAAGTATAAAATACAGAAAGTTAGATATTCATGTTGGGAGATTGGGAGACACCATGCACACAATAAACACTGTTGGCCTAAACCACTAGAGAGAACTAAAATAAAGATAGTAAGTTTGAGAACATTGGATCAGGACATAGAACCAAGGATTTGTTAGCCAGGTAAAAGAAAGATCACATGAAACAAGTAGGATTCCAACAACATGGAAGACAGTCTGATAATGCTTCATATTGATGTCAGGCCAGCATGTAAAGTGGCAAGAATGTCTTATCTGTTTTCCAGTGTGGATGATTGTCAAGTGAAGTATCAGCAATGAAGATGATTTTGACTATTCCACACGTACCTAAACACAGTCATCTTTAATTTGGCTGAAGCATGAATTTGATCACACAACGTGAGTTGAGACAGTCCCTTACCTGGTGAAGGATTCTAGGTCACCACCCAGCACTCCCATCTCTACCTTTTTGATTTCTTTCTTATTTTCTACTTCTTGCAGTAGCTTTCAAGGAGGGCCAAATACTGTTGATGTTATGAAATATGGCCCTCAAGGGAGAGTTAAAACTTGGATGTAAACATTATAATAAGCAGAAATGCCATGATTCTTGAAAAAATGAGATTTCTGAGAAAACTAAGAGACTGCATAAATATGTATTTGTCTGTGTTTGGGGGATTTTCTAAAGTGTTGGCACATAGGCCTTGTTAAAGTCAAGTTTACTATATTACTATCTAGAATACACACGAGACTTCTTTGAATTTGCTTAATTTATATAAAGCTTTTTCTCTCATACAAAGCAGAGAGGCTCCAGGACCTGTAGCAAAAGACAGAAATGAGCTTTGAGACCCTAAGATGAAGTCAAACACATGGGTGATTTAATGGCAATCACCCTGCATAGTCTGTAATAAGCACTACATGATCAAGAAGTGGCAATTTCTATTCAAAATGGCCACCTGTAGATGATCTATTATACTTTAGTGTGAAAAGGACTTCTTGTATCCGACATAAACTGCTTTGTTCAGAAGATGACCAATTTCCGCTCTTAGTGCCAAGACATGTCTCATCAGTGATGACAACCTCCCAGTCCATTTCTGATGGACAGACGGTGGGCCATGGCCTGTCCTTGGCTCCGTATGGTCGTATGGATGCTTCTTCACACCAACCCTAATGGGGTCAACTGAAGGCTTAGAGACTTGGGAAAACAGCATGTTAAAAGTTCATTCATAATTTGTTGATAGATCCCTATTAGTGAAGAAAATTGAGGTACAAATGCTGGGGGATACCTCTGTTTTCTGTGAAAAGATTTTCTGACACCCTTTAACTCAACTTGTGTTGGTAAACTGCTCCCTTAAAAGATGATCAAGGAGATAATTCCCAGTAACGTTTACATGAATCAATAATCAGATAAGACAATTATCTTAATTTTAGCTTCAGGACTCCACATTTGATTGCATTAATTTTAAAACATCTGTGTTTGAATCAAGTGTCTCTGACTCTAGCCATTTTCTTGGCTGCATTTCTTCAGTGCTGTATAACATATTATATGAACAACTTATTTAATAACGTTGCCTTCTTTATCATATTCCATTAGGTATTCAAATGCCTTATCTGCCCATCGAACTTTCTTTCCTTAAAATGGATTCTTGGCATTTCTAAAATTAGATACTGCCAGGGGAAGAAGAAGAACTTTACATATCATGTAGCAAATTATGTGCTTTGACCACTTAATAGATGATGTATTGGCAACTACTCAAGGTTCACATTTGTGGTCTCAGTTTGGAATTGGGATTCAAGAAGACTTCAGTGTATAGTGGTCTGCCTCCAAGTGTCTTCTCCAATCCTGTTTGTTAGAATCGATATAACACCCCAGCTGTAGTAATTACAGCACTTACCATGTTCATTCCTCCAGTTGTGCTCAATTTTCCATATGAAGTCCAGTTCCCTAGAGCATCTTTGTCATCTTTTCATCTCCTCCCCTCTGGGCCTTTAACCAAATAGGTGCTCTATAGTGCTCTGTACTGGTGGTCCTAGGGTAAGTGTGATAGAATCAAGTTTTTCACATCAGTTTACCCCTACCTTGGTAGAGGTTACTCACAGGCTCGCAAGTAAACCAGCAAATAGCTCTAGAGTATGGTAACTGCCTAGTTAATTCAGAAAATTTAGAGCTGTGATGTAAAATAGTTAATATGAGGGTTGGGAATCATGTGAAAACAAATTCTTTTTCTTCTTTTTGCTATTGGATATGTCTTCTCTCTGGCAAGTTCTTCTTTGTCAGTTGTATGTACTGCAATTCACTTGTTTGAATTAAACTACTACTAAATTGGAGGCTAGTGCTTTCCCCCAGCTTTTCTTTTAGTGACTTCTGTGTTACTTTATGGTGAGTGTGAATTAAATGGACTCTTAACAGCATTCCCTCAGGTGTTCTATTTACTGAAGTTCCAAAGCTAAAAGTATACATTTCCTTTACTGCTAATGATGGTGAAGGTGTTCAGAGCATGCCAGCCCAAAACATGCCTCTTTGGTATATTGATAATATTGAGCTTAAGGCACTTAAGAAACACTAGATACAGGAAGGGCTCTCTGACTTCCCACTTTCTACCTGAAAGCAGGTCATACTTCCCATGAAAAAGGCACCCTCCCTATACCAGTAAGAGAACATTCTTACCACTGGAGACTGGTTATCAATTCCTAAATGGATCTGTACAAACAAATTTACTAAAATAACCCTCGCCTTCCATTAATTTCCCTCATAGTCACTTCCCTACAATTTACTGCCTCTAAAAGCTTAAGTTAAGTCCTCTTCCTTTGTCTTGTCATTTCCCCACAAATTTATGACATTTTGTTAAAAAAGTATATAAACTCTCAATCCTACTTGCTTTTTTGAGTCTTCATTTTTCCCTATGATGGCTCCTGGGTGCACACAAAAATATTAAATAAAATTGTATGCTTTTCTCCTGTTATTCTGTCTTACTTCCAGTTAATTATCAGGCTTAGGGCAGAACATAAAAGGGTAGAGGAGGATTCTTTTCCCTCTTCTATACTGGCCATGTTTCAAGCTCTTTATCATGTCCATTTATTTAAGTATGATGTATGAATCATATGTTTAAGGAGTTAAACAGTTAAAACGTGATATCTATCCCTAATCACTATCCCTAGTTAACAAAGTACATGGAATGGGTTCTCGTGATTTCTCAAACACGAATCCCAACAAACCAGAAAGGCATGTATGAGTCAACATACTTACAACCTTATGTAAGGCTGTAAGTGCTGTACTTTGCACTTATAGTGCAAAGTACTTTGCAGTGCTGTACTTCCATGTGGAATGCATCCTTCTCCCTCAGATTGGAGGTAAAATGCCTCACTCTTAAACCTGGGAGTCAAATAATTTCTTAAATTATTTTATTTGGGTATTGTGAGGTTAACAAATAATCATTATTAATAATAAAATACGATGAGTTTCCTTAGAAATAAGTAACAGGTTGTTGCTATAAAGTAACTTTGAAGGCTATTTTGTAAGTTCAAGAATGGATGAGAGCTCTATGTTATAAAGAGTTAGTTTGCAACCATCAGCTGGCTGAATTTGAACACTATTTTCCCTAATGATGGATGTAGATGGGAATGCAGCCAATCTCTCCAAATGACCTCAAACATTCCAGGAATGTAGCATGACCCTTCCCAAAGATGGGATGGTCAGCAGGGAGCATTACCATGTGGGATACAGATTCTTCATTTACTTCCCTAGAGGATATGAAATGAAAGGTTCATATGATTCTATTTTCAAAGGTTCTGTTTTGGCTCACTTCTGGGAACTCCCTCATATAATGATGATGGCTTCTTTCCAAAATGTGTTGATGCTAAGATAAATTTACTATATCTTAGAAAAGGAAGCTATTTACATCCCCCATATTGTAAAAACTGCCTGCTTAACTGCTTCTATGTTTTCTATATTTGAAGAAAAATTTGAAACACTATGTAAAAATTAGAAATGACACAACTTTTGGAATAAGTAGGACTTTTAAAAATCTACAAAACCCCTGGGTTTGAGTTCTGTTTCTACCACTAACTAGTTCCTTGATCTTCAATAAATCATAATCCCTCTACCTTTCAGTTTCTAAACTTGATATGAGAATAGTAAAACATAAATAGTAGTTGCTGTAAGGATTCAATAATAAAAGTATGCAAAAGGACCTAACAACCCTTGGTGTCAAAGAAAAAACAGACCTGGATAGTAGTTAAAGTGGTAAAAACAGATTTTATTCAGAACCATTGCAATAAGGAAAAGAGACCTCATTATAGAACTGGGCTCAATTCCAAAAACAGTATGGGCAAGTGGGAATTTATAGCCAAGAAGCAGTTTAGGGGTAAGTGTATGGAAAATTACTGAAACATCAGGGGTAAGAGAGATTCTAGCTAGACTCACCTGACAGAATCTGCTAAAGACAGGCCATGGTGATCAGACATCACCTGCGGGATGATGGAGGATGAGAAACCCAATGAGATATTGAGGGTGAACAGATATGGAGGATGGGGAACTCTTGCTAAAATAACCTAGGAGGGATCTTGCTAAAATTAGATTTTACAAGGAAGTGCACAGGTGGGCTGAGGAGAAATTTCAGGAGCCTGAATAAAGTTTGGTCAAGCAAAGAATCTTGGTCATTGGATACAGTCTGCTCATGAAGTCTTGGTTTATATTCTTCCTATTATATTAATATTTGGGAACTATATTTTATTAATCTGTAAGATAAGTATGTTTTTATTTCTTTGACATATTGAGTTATTTTAGATTTCCAAGAAAGTAACAAGGTAAAAAGGCATTGAAAATAATTTTAATACTTCTTTAAAAAGTTAATATTTTTATTTATAGGATTAATGCTACAAGATTATATTGGACATCTATGAATAAATGCTACAGTTGTTGAGAAACGTTAGTAAAAGCTCTGAAATTTAGATTCTTTCTGTTTCAAAGAGTACGTGAGCTCAAAATGTGATACAACTTCTGTGCATGAATGCCTCGCATACTCCCACAGAAGCCTCCCATTATGCCTTGACAACACCTTGTCATCCATGTGGCAGAAATTTTACCCTTTGAGAACAACCAAATTTCAAATTGTGGAGGTGCTTTTTTAAAATGGGAGCTTTGATTTTATTCCTTTGTTTTTTGTGTTTTTTGGTTTTTTTGGCATGCATAGGGTAAGAGGAAATTCAAATCCTTAAAGGTAAAGAATCTAATGAGGATAAATTTTACATTTGATCCAAGGTACATTTTCAAAACTTAATACTCAAAGTGCATTGATTTGCAATTACTTTACAACAAAGAGATACCACATACTGAATTCAGGCTGAAATATCCTTTTCCACAGGCCTGGCCACACATTTCCTCTTTGAGAATGGCTTTGGATTTCCATGGCCTTTCATGCCATTTTTAGTTTTAAATCTTTGATCACAATAGCTCACTCATCTTCTCTCCAGTTATCCTCATTTCCACACTTAAGAATCAAAAAAGCAAACATGAATATACCAGGATGGCTTGGAATAAATATGAAATCCTAGGAACTAGATGAGCTTTTAATCAATTTTTCCATAGAGACCAGTTACAAGTTTGGCTCACATGTAAGAGCTGCAATTCTAACTTCTGGCCTATGTATAGTTTTATATTTTGACATTCATTTGTTAATTCACACCTATGTTACTCTCTTAGTGTATTCACTTACTCTGATGCTACAATATATTAGTAGGTTCTGTGAATAAGAACTACTTACTGATTCTAAAACTCAAGTTAAGCAGGTAACTTGTCAGATGATAAAAGGAAAACACTTCAGAAATGCTATTTTGAAGTAAAACTAAAAGCATATTTCATAAGTTTCAGCTTTTCATTTCCACAAAGAAATACAGGTACTTCAAATATTTATAATTAGAATAGACTTTGTCAAGGCGGCATTTGTTACAAGTTTTGAATGGGATTAAGGGTTTGGATAAAAAAGTAATCTAAAAATCATTAAATATTAGAATAATCCTTTGGAAACCTGATAATTACACACACACACACACACACACACACACACACACACACACACACACTGCTTCTATCCCACTACATTTAATTCGGAAATAGAAATTTTTTCTCCCAGGTGCTGACCTAGCCAAGGTACTTTTCTTTTGTATTTTTAGAGAAGAAAACCAAACTTCTGAGAAATTAATTTTACTAAGGTCATACAACTAGACAGGGGAAACCAGAAGTGTAATCTAGGTTTGCCTAATATCACTGCTTTATTTGTTCCACCATATTCCATGCCTTGACATAGACAATTAGGCTGAGATCTCTGCCCTCAAAAAATGCCATCTAAATGGAGAAACAAACATTAACAACCATTTATAACACACTTGAAAAGCAGGATAAGTTTTACTAGTTTCATGGGAACTTTAAGAAAATTGTTTTATTGTTATTTTTTTACAGAGCTACAATTGACACATAGCATTGTGTAAGTTTAAGGTGTATAACATGTTAATTTGATACATTTATATGTTGCAATATGATTACCACTGTAGTGTTAGGTAAAACTTCTATCACATCACGTAAATATTTCTTTTTTGTGGTGAGAACACTTCAGACCTAGTGTCTTAGCAGCTTTGAAGTATAGAATATTGTTGACTATAATTAGTATGCTGTGCATTAGATCTTCAGGACTCTTTCATCTTCTAACTGCAAGTTTGTAGCATGGGAACTTTTTGATGAGATCAACTTAGTCTATCTCAAAACCTCAGGGAAGATTTTGAGGAACAGGCCTGAGGAGGCATAGAAGCATTCAAGATGAAATGGGAAGTAGGGCATGACAGCAGGGGAAATAGCATATGTAAATCATTTGAAATATAAGAGAACATCTCAAAGTCAGGAAGTCATGAGGAGGTACGTGCGATTAAGTACCTAGGAAAGAAGAGGATGCCTGGAGTATTAAAGTCTTCGAGACAGATCATGCTAAGGAATTTGGACTCTATAACATAAGCAATTAGAAACCTTGGGAGGGTTTTTTTTTTTTTTTTTTTTTTTGCAGCACGCGGGCCTCCCACCGCCGTGGCCTCTCCTGTTGTGGAGCACAGGCTCCGGACGCGCAGGCTCAGTGGCCATGACTCACGGGCCCAGCCGCTCCGCGGCATGTGGGATCTTCCCGGACTGGGGCACGAACCCGCGTCTCTTGCATCGGCAGGCGGACTCTCAACCACCGCGCCACCAGGGAAGCCCCCTTGGGAGGGTTTTAATCATGAAAGGAAACTTCATTTACTCAACAAATATTTGAGTGCTTATTATTTCCAGTCGCTAATCCTATTCATGAATTAGAATAATTTCAGACAGCAATATAGAAGACAGGACAGAGATGGCAAAGAGTAGAGGCTATTTCAAAATGTTTAGACAAAATTGATGAGACACAATTGAGATAGAGACTAAACCTATTTCACCTTTGGATTAACTATTGTCAGAGAGTAAAATAATAGGAAAGATGATTTTAGTAACTTTCTCTTCTCATCTTTATTTCCCCCTATCTGCCACGCCTCCTAATACTTTCAATGCCCCAGAAGACCTCCAAGGCTCAACAAGTTTCCTGTGAATTCAGATACTACTCTCTGACTTGTTTCAGTCACCACTGAATTTCATTACTATGCCCGAGATGCTGTCTCAAGTGGAAGTCAACTTGAGGAACTAAACTTCTGAGACAACTTACCTGTATAACCTTCCCCAGGCTTTTGTCTATAGCTCACGGCTATAAAGCTCTTCTGCTTCACACTGTGAAAACCCTTTCCAAGAAGTTTAAGCCACTCAGGAGCAACGCTGTATGTTTGGCTCAGTTCTCAGTCCTTTTATGTAAAAACTCACTAAGAAGTGGAGAGAATCCTTCTCAACTTCTCCAGGCATCTTATGTTACTAACACTTTAACTCATATCTTTTCCCCTCCCCTTTCTTATTCTCTTCACATTTCAGTTACTGAATGAAACTTTAGAAACATTTATGTAAGAAGAAGTGTAGATATGAGGAGATAGACAAAGTAGTTCAAGTAATTGAGTTTTATCATAAAGTTAGTATACAACTGCAGAGTTAATTTTTAAAAAATCTTAAGTTTTTAAAGGACCCAGGTCTGTGGTTCATAGTAGAAAATAGATTTCTAATTTTCTTATTAGACTTTATTTTTTAGAGTATTTTTAGGTTCACAGTAAAACTGAGTGGAAGGTCCAGAGATTTCTCATATACCCCTTGTCCACACACATGCATAGCCTCCTGCATTATCAGCATCTCGCACAGAGTGGTACATTTGTTGCCATGGATGAACCTACATTGATACATCATTTCTTCCAAAGTCTGTAGTTTGCATTAGGATTCACTCTTGGTGTTGTACATTCTATGCATTCGGACAAATGTGTAATGACATTTATCCAAAATTATAGTATCATACAGAGTAGTTTCACTGTCACAAAAATCTGTTGTGTTCAACCTATTCATCTCTCCTGACAATTACTGATCTTTTTACTGTCTTCATAGTTTTGCCTTTTCCAGAGTTGAAGTCATACAGTGTGTAGCATTTTCAGATTGGCTTATTTCACACAGTAATATGCATTTAAGTTTCCCCTATGTCTTCTACTAATTTATTTTTGAGAAGATTTTATTTGGAAGCTTATACAAACACAGTATTTCATATCATCCTTAATATGTTTATTTTATTTTTCTCATTATAATGAGATAGCATTAAAAAGCATTTTTTCCCACTAAACCCTATATAATTGCCTTCAAATCCCCTTTAATTTATTCCAGTGTGCTGTAAAAATATCATTATTTCTATAGATTTCATAATGTGAAAAAGGGTTGTGAAGCACTACACAAACTTTAGATGAGGATTCTTAACCTGGGGCCCCTTGATGGATTTCGGTGGATGTGTAAAGTACGCAAATGCATTTGTTCTGGAGAGATTGTCAGTAGTTTTCATCAGATCCTTCCATGTCCTTTCATGACTTGATAACTCATTTCTTTTTAGCCCAGAATAGTATTCTATTGTCAGGGTGTACCACTGAACGCTGTCTACTTTATCCATTAAAGCCTTTAATATTAATCATAGTTGTTTTAAATTCTTGGTCTGATAATTCCAACATTTCTGCCATATCTGAGTCTGGTTCTGATGCTTGTTCTGCCTTTTAAAACTGTGGAGTTTGTTTGCTTGTGTTGTTTTTTGTTTGTTTGGTTTTTAAATCTGAACTCCCCAGTGGGTTCCAGGAGGGCATTTTATTTTATTTTATTTATTCTATTCTATTCTATTCTATTCTATTCTATTCTATGCCATGCCACGTAGCTTGTGGGATCTTAGTTCCCCCACCAGGGATCAAACCCGTGCCCCCTGCAATGGAAATGCAGGGTCCTTACTACTGGACCTCCAGGAAATTCCCTAAAACTATGTTTTTTTTAAATCTTTTGATATGCCTTGTAATTTTTCTCAATAGCTGGATATGATGTACGAGGTTAAAGAAACTGCAGTGAACCAGACTTTCGTAATGTGATGGGAAAGTGTGGGGAGAGTGGAAAAGTTCTATAGTCATGTGATTAGGTCTCAGTCTTTTAGTGAGACTATGTACTGGACTGTGAACGTCGTAAGCACTTCTCAGAAGTCACACCCCACCCACCCCTTATGTACGACAGGATAGCTAGGGTAGACTGGAATTGGGTGTTTCCCTTCCCCCAGGTCAGTTGCGCCCTTATAAAACCAAAGCAGGTGGGCTCTGGTTAAATAGTTCTTCCAGAGGGCAAACCTTATTAAGAAGAAAAGAATGATGTGCTTCATTTCATGATGGCTCCTTTTTCCCTTACCCCCCTGGCAGCACAAGGAGATTTTTCTCTACTTACTGTGAGAACCTGGTGGAGCTCCAGGAGATAAAACTCACAAGATTGTAGGGGCCCACTGATGATCGGGTCCCTCTGGAGTTTTTATCTCCCAGAATTGTCCACATTAACCTTCCAGCAATTCATCAGTTATAGTCCAGGTTTTCCTACCCTGGAGCACTGATTCCCATGGAGGGTTCTGCTCTGGTAAGCTGTGATTCTTTGTATTTGTTTGTCTGTCTCTCCAGTTTTGTAGTCAGCAGTTTGCTCTGTGGCCTTACTTCTCTTAGGGATCTAAGAGGAGTTGCTGATTTTTCAGTTTATTCAGCTTTTACTTTTTTTTTTTGCAGTACAAGGGCCTCTCACTGTTGTGGCCTCTCCCGTTGCGGAGCACAGGCTCTGGATGCGCAGGCCCAGCGGCCATGGCTCACGGGCCCAGCCGCTTCGCTGCATGTGGGATCCTCCCAGACCGGGGCACGAACCCGTGTCCCCTGCATCGGCAGGCGGACTCCCAACCACTGCGCCACCAGGGAAGCCCTCAGCTTTTACTTGTTAGGATGGAGTGGCAACTTCTAAGCTTCTTACATGCCAGACCAGAACCAGAAGTCTCCGACAACAGATTTTTTTTATCTATTAATTTTATTAAGCAGTGTATTAGGAGTAAGTAACTAGAAATATCTGGGTGATTCAGTGTCATTTGGCATTCCTGAGCCCCTTCAGATACCTAATTATCTGAGAGGGGTGAGGTCACACCATGAATCATGCCTCTTTTATTGTTGTTACTGACCCCTCCCTTCATATTCTTCCAAAAGATCACATTACTATCTGGCGGCCTTTCCCATGACAATCAAGGACAATGGAAATATAGTGTAGGCTTCTCTTCTTACTGCTGTCTCCATCAGGAAATAGCACCAGAAACTCTGCGGAATTTAGTTTTCTCCACTTTGTTACTCATCTGATATTTTATAGTTTAAGGGCAAGTCTTCGTTGTATTATGGACTTAAAAGAAAAAAAAATGCAGTGGTGGCACTGTATTGTAGGATTCCAGAAGCTTTTGGTAAAGTTGTAATTTAAGAAGAGAGTTCCTAAACCCGTTAGAGGCATGCAGGGTTTGCAAAAAATATGTTGAAGAATTCCCTTTCTTTCCATACCCATATGCTCATAATCTGTTTAGTGTGGTGCTTGACACTTAGGAATCCTCAAATGTTAGTGTATACCAAACAACATATTAGGTGCTAGAGAAGAACCTTGAACCAGTCCAGCAAGACTATCTTGTTCATTCTTTTACACTTGTAAAACTGACCCAGAGGGCTATAGGGAGGGTGGGTATCCTGGAGTTCATACTGGAGAATTCTGTAACACCGGTTTATTAAAAATACTTATTTTCCTATTTGTATCACTCTACAGTTCTGCTTAAGCCATGGACACAGATAGTCCCACAACATAATCTATTTTATAAGGATTATTAACTTGCAGATGGAGGTATGATCTGCAAACACTTCCTCTCAGTCTTTGGTCCAAAAGTCTTAATGCTCCATGTCACATTATCAGACATTTTCCTCTGGATACAGCAATTCAGGGATTTTTCTTTCTCAAGGTCTTAACCTGGGATTCAATGCCAAGTTATACATATTGAAGGCTGATAACCAAGGGACCACTTGCAACAGCTTCAGGGCTGTCTTTATTCAAAGTTGGATTTGAATACATTTGAACAGATTTGAACAGATGTTTCTGGTAACAACAGTATCTTCCTCTTTGGTAATGAAGGCAGAAACATTTATCTGAAAGTATCACAAATCAAAATAATTTGGAGTTAATTTATACCTGAACACATAAGAAAGAAAATAAAAGCTGTTCTCTCTGAAGCAGAACTTGGCGGAGGGGACTAGTTCACCATTACCACCACCAACAGCAACAAAATTCTTTCTTACTCCTATTGCTGCCTGTACTGCTCATTTGCTACTCACCAAATGATCTTTTATTATCCCTTAATATCTCAAACATTTGTTTTTTCGACTTTATTGGGAACAAGTGATGAATAAGATTTGCTTGGTATTCTCTCTAGGCGTACTGAGAAAACTATCACTAAGTGGCTGGAAACGTCAAAACCAAGAAAATAAACGTGCTTCAATCACTTACATATTCAATAAATATAACACATGAATGGAAGCCCAGAGTTCAAACTTTTCCCACCTTTCATGAGGGTGTATACATCAGAGAGGTTTAACCAAACTTCATCGAGCAGTTTCTGGAATTAAAACAACTGGGCTGTCTGCCACACCCCACAGCTTGGAATGTAGGCAATCAGGATTTAGGATGTTTAAGACTCCAACCAAATTAAGTGGATGCAAACCATTGCATTAGATGGTGGAGAAGGTCTGCCCTCCTCCTACTTAAAATGCCTGGGAAACAGGAAATACAAGTTCAATTGAGATGGCCTTTCTCTGGTAGAAAAGTAATTGTCATGTGCCAGAGACAGTGAATGAATATTACTGATGTTTCTATGATCAAAGGACACTTGGCTTTGCTATTGTAACAGCCATTTGACTGCTCCCTTGCAAATCAACACAAGTTAATATGTTCATGATGACTGAATAATTACAGTGAAAAAAAACTTGCTTTCAGTCCTTGCTAGTGGGGAAAAAAAGGCCAAGACATGTCCGGGTGGAAGTAATTCAGAGTTGTCTCAGAAACATGTACAAGTTAGCAACACGACAGTGAGTTTTACTCAATGTGGGCACTACGCTGGGCAGAAAAGATACCAAAAGTTTTAGTACCCACTTGCATTTTAAGGCTGTCTAGTATCCTATCTGGGGATAATTTCCCACAATGTTTGATCTTGTTGGTAGACAATGTCTTATTTCCTGCTCTATAGATCAAAGAGAACAGGGTACACCCTGATTGTCAGTAGTGATAATGATTTAATCCCTTCAGTTGGATTTTTCATATGTGACCTGGTCTCTGTATTTTGTGATTCAAACAGGAGGAAGCAATTTATTCAGATCATTAGTGTCCACATCTGAGCCAGATGAGTGAGATGCTAAGAGATGCCCTTTCAGAAGAGCCTTCTATCAATGTAGTTAGCTCCTGATATCATATATTTAGATAGATATAGGTATTCTTAAATATACATATCCTTCAATATATATATCCTTAAATATATATGTATCCTTAAATACATATGCATTCTTAAATATGTCTCTATCCTTAAATACCTATCAATCAATCTATTGCCTTAAGCTAGCCACTAGATATTTCTGTTACCTACTGTAAAACAATGTCCTAATTGATGAAGAGTGTAGATCAGCACATGCAAAATATCCCAGGGGAAATATGGAGAAATGGGATTGATAATCTTGTCTAGATGTATGCAGTTAAAAGTCCTATAATATTCTAGCATGAGAATTTAGTCATCCACGCAAAAAGTTGTGAAACTGCTAATTCCATCATCCTCTGTGTTCACTTGGGAACAAGCTCTGGGAGACAGCATTGCTGCCACCAAAGTATGGTAGCAGGAATTCAAGGCTGCATGGTGGCATGGATCTTTTTGGTAGAATTAGATGATTTGAAGAAAGGGAATTACAGATTCAAATATCTAAATTTGAGAACTAGAAATAGGATATTTAGCTGTTTTTTTCCCCACCTTCCACTAAGCATCCCTTGCCCTCAGAAACAGATTCCCTCTGCTTGCCTGATTCCCATCAGAATAAGATTATTCTCTTACCATGTCACCTTAGAGATTTCCTTGAAGAGGAAGTCCCTCATGTCTCTCCCTATCCCTACCTCATTCAAACCTGCTACTAGAGTTAGGTGTCAGTATAGCAAAGGAAATAAATTACAAATAAAACCTTGCAAGTTAGCTTGGGGTCATATACATGACAAGGAATCAAAGACTTGCCAATTTATATTGGAAAAAATCTGGAGGACGTATAAAAACAGATTTTAGGGTGCTCATATAAGACTGAAACATTTTTAGATCACTGGTACCAGTTGCTAAGATAAAATTCTCTCTTGCCATCCTGTGAACATGGGTTCTTACATAACTTTGTTAAAACTTACTCAGGCATGTTTTGAAGAAACTAATATAGTTAATCATTGTCTCCAAGTGACTATATAAAGAAGCATATCTGAAAAATTACCAGTTTAATGGATTTTGTAATTTTGGACATTTTGTCAACTGTTCTCTTTTCAGTCCCTCCGTCTCCTCCCCTTAGCTGCCTACACTTGGTTTTATTTTCCATCCCAACTAAAAGTGATATATTCAGTCTCACTAGGTCATGAGAAAAGATTAAGGAACAGTCTTATATGTACCTTTTAGAATTCTTCCATCCTCTTCTCTGAAACCCAAGTCTTTCCTTCCACCTGGCCACAGCAAGAAGAGAGAGTTGAGAATGAAAATATCAAAACCTGCCTTCATATACTCATTAAACACTTCTAGACTTCTCCGTTCCTAACTCACTTTTCTTTTCCAATAAATTATTTTTGTTCCTTCCCACCACTAAAAGTTGCCCTTGCAATGGCCCTAACACTCATACTTTAGATAAACTGCCCTTGATAATAATTCTCTGGGAACCGTTTTAGAGGACAGCAGCATTTCTTTCCATAGATTTTAATAGATGGCAATTTAATTTTTTTCAAAATAGAAAAAAGTAATAGCATTAGTTGTTTTCATGAAAGAAAAAAAGAAAAAACATTGGCATGAAATCTATAGAGGGCCATAAGATATACAAATACAATTTTAAAATTTACTCAGGGTGGAAAATATAAATTTTAATGTTCTTTAAGAATTAGTATGGAAGCAACAGTACGATAAGTCTGAGAAAGGAAACCTAGGAGAGGGTCAATAGAACATATTCTCCTGGACAATCTAAAAATTATACATGATAAATGGGTTGTGGTTCATGGCTACTATTCACTTGTTTTAAAAACTACAAGACACAATATTAAAATATCATTCTAAGAATGTATGCCAGATACATCTGATAAATTTATACAAAGTATTACAAATGACTATGGGAAATTTATTGCATGCACCTTCATTCTATAATTTGGAAGCTGTATTTATCAGAGATGTCCAGAGAAACAGAATTAGTAGGATATATATATATATATATATGTGTATATAGAGGAAAAGATTTATTTTCAGGAATTGACTCATATGATCGTGGGAGCTAGCAAGTCCGAAATCCATAGGGCGGACTGAAAAGCTGGAAATTCAGCTAAGAGTTGATGTTGCAATCTTGAGTCTAAAGATTGGAAATTCAGGTAGAAGTTCTATATTGCTGTTCAGAGACAGAATTCCTTCTACTTTGGGAAACCTCAGTCTTCGCTTTTAAGGTCTTCAACTAATTGGATGAGGTTCACCCACATTCTGGAGGATAAACTCAAAGTTTACTCAAAGTCTACTGACTCAAATGTTAATTACATTTAAAACGTACCTTCACAGCAACATCTAGACTTCTGCTGGACCAATCAACTGGACACCATAGTCTAGCCAAGTTGACACTTAAAATTAATCATCATAGAAGCTTTGGAGGGGAAGAACACTTGTATCTAATCTGGTTATAATTGCTTGCAGTAGTTTCTTTTAGGGCCATTGTTTGCAATTGATTTTACTAAATATTTGAAATGATTTTGAATATCTTAGATAAAGACTCCTGTTTAGTACATTGTACTAGAATGTTCAGCCATGGCAAATTTTACCACTGAACATACTTGGATACATTAGGCCTATTCATTTCTGCAAGTCAGCATCTGGTGGCTCATGCTTTGCTTACTCATTTAACACAGCCGCCCACATATAAAACAGTGTAAAGAACAGAGTAGACAAGTGCTAATTAAAATTATACAAATAACAATTGTGTCTTCAAAAATGAAAGAATGAGAACATTTTGTTCTGACACATTGAGAATCAGAAAAATGAATTAAATAGGAAGACATACCAGGATATTTTAAGTAGAGTAGCAGATTATAAGCCTACATACTAACTGTCATGTGTTACAATCCACTTCTGTTGCTTAGCAGAGCCTACTCTTAGTTATATCTGGAGATTATATGTTAAGAATTTCTGAAAGCATCATAAAAAAAAACTCCACCAAAACTAATGGCAAAGGCTACCTGTATTGTACCTTCAGAAATTGGGTCTGCTTCTCTCCTATATGACTTGATAATTCATGTGCCACTCAGAATTATTTTTGTTCTACATCTTGCAATCAATCTCCACGTACAAAGAAAAAAAAGTCGTCTCAACAGATACCAAGTAAAGAAGATAGCAATAGAAAGCCAAATATACGAATAACCCATGATTGGGTTCCAATAAAAAAGTTTTACTTTTGTTTGCTTTTGTTTTGATAATGAATAAAGATGCAATATTTTGCTCTGAATTCTTTAGTGTGATAACTAAAATTCCCTTTTGCATCACACATCATTTTATATTTTCTTAGTAGTTTCATGAATGTCTTTTCTCTTTGAGATTCTGTCTGTGTCCAGTAGAAGGAACACTCAGCTAAATGAAAATGAAATAGACTTAGAAAACAAAATTTCTAAAATGGTAGTAGCCCTGGGACACATATCTATTTCAGAGATTTAGCTGCTCTGAAGCTGAGCTGTAGTCTGCGGATGGGCAGTTTTACCTGAACTTGACTCCGGATGTAGCTATTAGGGCCCCAAACTAAAGCATGAGCCTGGACTCCACCTTCGATGACTTTATGCCTGAGAGGCTGTCAAAAGTGCTGGTCAGGCTCTCAGAAGCTAACGTCTCCAGAGGAAAATCTGTCCCCAAATCTGGGGTCACCTTTCTAGACTTTTATCTTCTCCTGGATATTGACCTGATAATTCTTCACTATCTTGTGAGCTTTCCAGTGCAATCTAGCTGATAGTTTTTATATTATGTCCAGCTTTTCTCCTTTAGTAGCAATGTGGGTTCAAAATTTGCAGCCCTACTTACCAGAAGTAGAGTCCGTCCCGTTTCTCAAGTCTTTAATACTCTTCCTTGTCTCTCTTAAATTCAGATGTACACAATGACCACCATATGGAAGTCCAAAGCCAAAGTGTACATAATCTAATTTATTTACTGTAATGTGGATAATGTTGGTTTTAACTTTATCTAATTTTGCTGAGCCCTAATTGTGCTTGTTTATTGATTGCCTTTGAGCCTCTGGCTGGGGCTTTCTTTCAATTTAAAAAGCCTCCCTACCTCAAGGTTGCCTATTCTTCTCCTCCCTATATGAGAAAGTCCAGCTCAAAATCAATTCCATCCATGCCTTCTTCTACCTCTCCTCTCTCCTCGATCACCTCCTAATTTGAAATACTATTTTACTTATTCTCTGTGTGATACACGTAGTGTTTCTGCTCACGAAGGGTTAGCAAGTTTGCTGGACAAGATGATCTTGTTTGCCACCCTGGATTGCAAACTTTCCAGAGACAGGGTTTAAGCTCTTAGTATCTTCTTCTGAATTTATTTGAGTACTTCAGATACAATAGGGAGTCCAGCACTTGTTAGAGAGACACTTTGACTATCTCACTGCAAGTTAGAGATTTTCCATCTCTTTGGGTCTCATAGAAGCTTCTGAACATTACCTTAATTCAGTGTGTCTCACTAAGAGAATATCAACTTGTATGTGGTATTTTTTCCAGGTTTTATTAGTTATGACTTTTAATGCATATACAAAATAAAACTTGAAATCTATGATTTCACAAATATGGTGTGGTAATATGGACATCTTAAATAACAGGCATGTTAATGAGCACATAAAGGGAACTTGCAAAATTCCTAAAGATGGTAGGTAAATGTGGTAGGCTGATTGTAAAAATAATTCCCATCTGCTCACAGTGCGACTTGGCAGCTCCTCCCAAGGTGTTCTTTTCCCCACCTTTTGACTCTGGGCTGGCCTTTCAACTTGTTTGGGCCAACAGAACGTGGCAGGGATGACAAGATGCTAGTTCCAAGCCTAGGCTTCAGAAGCCTTGTACATTGTTGCTCCCTTGCAACCTTGCTGAGCAATTAGAACAAGCAGAGGCTAGTGTGTTAGATGATATGGGAACAAATGAAGCAGAGTTGGGTCTTCACAGCTGTGGACCTCCTAAGTCAACCAGCTCCCAGGCATTGCCTAGTCAGCTACAAATGCATAAGTGAGCCAGCCAAGATCAGCTGCAACTGGCTCAAATCAACAAAATCATCCAGCTGACCCACAGACTCAGGAGCAGGAAAAAAAATTATTATCATATGCTACTGAGGTTTTGTTAAGAGGTATTATTGTGACAATGGATAATGAATTCAGAGCATGACCAAAATTTGAGAAACACTGATTTATGTACTTTACAAATTATAGTCTTTGATCTTTTGATATGTATTTCATAATAGAGCATGATTCAGAATCATTTCCAGAACAGTCTGTGGGAGAACAACAGATTGAGACATTCTTTCTTTCCATTGTAATTCAAATAAGTAAACCTCAGAGTCTATTTCTTCTGCTTTTTCTCCTTGTGGAATCCTCTTCCAAATACCTTTTCTTACCGTTACTCTAGATTCTAAAGCAGTGGATAGGTAGGGAAGGAAAATGAATGAGGTGTAAAAGAGATCATCAAAGGGAGGGAAGCATTCCAGTCAAAATTGCCTTAATAAATATTCGCTAACCTCTTTAATTGCTTAAAAGTTTTAAATCCAACTATGATTGGTCAGTAGCCCAATACCTTCTGCTTTTAAAGATTTGAACTATTTCAACTATTTCTTGAAGGAGGTCCTACATCTATTTTTCAGAATGATGTGGAAAGGGAGGAGGATTGAGTTTGGAGCCAGATGGTTCTGGTTGGTGTCCTGGCTTCACTATTTCCTCTGCGGCCTTAGGTGAGTTACTCTATCTATGAGTCTCAGTTTCTTCCTCTATAAATGAGAATGATATCATTTTTAAAAGAGATTTAAGATATTATACATAAAGTATCTGGTATCAATACTTACACAAAAAATAGTAGTTACTTCCTCCCAAGCAGCTTGTTGCTTCTTAGACACTGAGTACCTGCAGGTACTCACACTCTTGACTGGTTGACACATTTCTCCAACCATCCTGTCATAGTCCATTTGGGTTGCTGTAACAAAATACCATAGAATGGGTGACTTATAAACAACAGAAATTTATTTCTCACAGTTCTAGGGACTGGAAGTCTGAGATTAGGTTGCCAGCACGGTCAGGTTCTGCTGAAGTTCCTTTTTCTGATTGCAGACTGTTCTCTTGCTGTGTCCTCACATGGTGGAAAGAGGGCTGGAGAGCTCTCTGGGATCTCCTTTGTAAGAGCACTCATCCCATTCATGAGGGCTCCACCCTTATAATCTAATTACCTCTCAATGCCCACCTCCTAACATCATTACATGGGGGTTAGGATTTCAACATATGCACTTGGAGGACACAAATCATTCAGTCTATAATATACCCCAAAACACAATGACATTAAACTGATCTGAACTCTCTTCTTCCAATATCACTTCTTTTTTTTCTTGAATTTTATTTTATTTATTTTATACAGCAGGTTATTAGTTAACTATTTTATACATATTAGTGTATATATATCAATCCCAATCTCCCAATTCATCCCACCACCACCACCTGCTTTCTCCCTTGGTGTCCATACGTTTGTTTTCTATATCTGTGTCTCTCTTTCTGTCTTGCAAACAAGTTCACCTGTACCATTTTTCTAGATTCCTCATATATGCGTTAATATTCGATATTTGTTTTTTTCTTTCTGACTTACTTCACTCTGTATGACAGTCTCTAGGTCCATCCACGTCTCTACAAATGACCCAATTTCATTAATTTTTATGGTGGAGTAATATTCCATTGTATGCATGTACCGCATCTTTATACATTTGTCTGTTGATGGGCATTTATGTTGCTTCCATGTCCTGGCTATTGTATATAGTGCTGCAATGAACATTGTGGTACATGTCTCTTTTTGAGTTATGGTTTTCTCTGGGTATATGCCCAGTAGTGGTATTGCTGGGTCATATGGTAATTATATTTTTAGGTTTTAAAGGAACTTCCGTACTGTTCTCCATAGTGGCTGTATCAATTTACATTCCCACCAACAGTGCAAGAGGATTCCCTTTTCTCCACACCCTCTCCAGCATTTGTTTTTGTAGATTTTCTAATGATGCCCATTCTAACTGGTGTGAGGTGATATCTCATTGCAGTTTTGGTTTGCATTTCTATAAAAATTAGTGATGTTGAGCATCTTTTCATGTGCTTCTTGGCCATCTGTATGTCTTCTTTGGAGAAATGTCTATCTAGGTCTTCTGCACATTTTTTGATTGGGTTGTTTGTTTTTTTAATATTGAGCTGCATGAGCTGTTTATATATTTTGGAGATTAATCCTTTGTCTGTTGATTTGTTTGAAAATATTTTCTCCCATTCTGAGGGTTGTCTTTTCATCTTGCTTATGGTTTCCTTTGCTGTGCAAAAGCTTTTAAGTTTCATTAGGTTCCATTTGTTTATTTTTGTTTTTATTTCCTGGGTGGTGGGTCAAAAAAAATCCTACTGTGATTTACGGCAAAGAGCGTTCTTCCTATGTTTTCCTCTAAGCATTTTATAGTGTCTGGTCTTACATTTAGGTCTTTAATTCATTTTGAGTTTACTTTTGTGTATGGTGTTAAGGAGTGTTCTAATTTCATTCTTTTACATGTAACTGTCCAGTTTTCCCAGCACCACTTATTGAAGAGACTGTCTTTTCTCCATTGTATATTCTTGCCTCCGTTATTAAAAATAAGGTGACCATAGGTGCGTGGGTTTATCTCTGGGCTTTCTATCCTGTTCCATTGAACTATATTTCTGTTTTTGTGTCAGTACCATATTGTCTTGATTACTGCAGCTTTGTAGTGTAGTCTGAAGTCAGGGTGTCTGATTCCTCCAGCTCGTTTTTTTTCCCTCAAGATTGCTTTGGCTATTCAGGGTCTTTTGTGTCTCCATACAAATTTTAAGATTTTTTGTTCTAGTTCTGTAAAACATGCCACTGGTAATTTTATAGGGATTGCATTGTATCTGTAGATTGCTTTGGGTATTATAGTCATTTTCACAATATTGATTTTTCAATCCAAGAACACAGTATATCTCTCCATCAGTTTGTGTCATCTTTGATTTCTTTCATCAGTGTCTTGTAGCTTTCTAAGTACAGGACTTTTATCTCCTTAGGTAAGTTTATTCCAAGGTATTTTATTACTTAGTTGCAGTGGTGAATGGAATTGTTTCCTTAATTTCTCTTTCTGATCTTCTGTTGTTAGTGTATAGCAATGCAAGAGATTTCTGTGCATTAATTTTGTATCCTGCAACTTTACTAAATTCATTGATTAGCTCTAGTAATTTTCTGGTGACATCTTTAGGATTCTCTATGTATAGTATCATGTCATCTGCAAACAGTGACTGTGTTACTTCTTCTTTTCCAATTTGTATTCCTTTTATTTCTTTTTCTTCTCTATTTGCCATGGCTAGGACTTTGGAAACTATGTTGAATAATAGTGGTGAAAGTGGGCAACCTCGTCTTGTTCCTGATCTTAGACAAAATGCTTTCAATTTTTCACCATCGATAATGATATTTGCTGTGGGTTTGTCATATATGGCTTTTATTATGTTGAAGTAGGTCCCCCCAATGCCCACTTTCTGGAGAGTTTTTATCATAAATGGGTGTTGAATTTTGTCAAAAACTTTTTCTGCATCTATTGAGATGATCATATGGTTTTTATTCTTCAGTTTGTTAATATGGTGTATCACATTGATTGTTTTGTGTATATTGAAGAATCCTTGCATCCCTGAGATAAATTCCACGTGATCATGGTGTATGATCCTTTTAATGTGTTGTTGGATTCTGTTTGCTAGTATTTTGTTGAAGATTTTTGCATCTATATTCATCAGTGAGTTTGGTCTGTAATTTTCTTTTTTTGTTGTATCTTTGTGTGGTTTTGGTATCAGGGTGATGGTGGCCTCGTAGAATGAGTTTGGGAGTGTTCCTTCCTCTGCAATTTTTTGGAAGAGTTTGAGAAGGATGGGTGTTATCTCTTTTCTAAATGTTTGATAGAATTCACCTGTGAAGCCATCTGGTCCTGGACTTTTGTTTGTTAGAAGATTTTTTTTTTTTGCGGTACACGGGCCTCTCACTGTTGTGGTCTCTCCTGTTGCAGAGCACAGGCTCCGGACACGCAGGCTCAGCGGCCATGGCTCACGGGCCCAGCCACTCCGCGGCATGTGGGATCTTCCTGGACCAGGGCACGAACCCGCGTCCCCTGCACCAGCCGGTGGACTCTCAACCACTGCACCACCAGGGAAGCCCTGTTGGAAGATTTTTAATCAGTTTCAGTTTCAGTACTTATGATTGGTCCATTCATATTTTCTATTTCTTCCTGGTTCAGTCTTGGAAAGTTATACCTTTCTAAGAATTTGTCCATTTCTTCCAGGTTGTCCATTTTATTGACATAGAGTTACTTGTAGTAGTCTCTTATGATGCTTTGAATTTCTGTGGGGTCTGTTGTAACTTCCCCCTTTTCATTTCTAATTTTATTGATTTGAATCCTCTCCCTCTTTTTCTTGATGAATCTGCCTAAAGGTTTATCAGTTTTGTTTATTTCTCAGGGAACCAGCTTTTAGTTTTATTGATCTTTGTTATTGTTTTCTTTGTTTCTATTTCATTTATTTCTGCTCTGATCTTTATGATTCCTTTCCTTCTATTAATTTGGGTTTTGTTTGTTCTTCTTTCTCTAGCTCCTTTAGGTGTAACATTATATTGTTTATTTGAGATTTTTCTTGTTTCTTGAGGTAGGATTTTATTGTTATAAACTTCCATCTTAGAACTGCTTTTGCTGCATCCCATAGGTATTAGATCATTGTGTTTTCATTGTCATTTGTCTCTAGGTATTTTCTGATTTCCTCTTTGATTTCTTCTGTGATCTCTTGGTTATTTAGTAATGTATTGTTTAGTCTCTATGTGTTTGTGTTTTTTACATTTTTTTCCCTGTAATTGGTTTGTAATCTCATAGCACTGTGATCGGAAAAGATGCTTGATATGATTTCAGTTTTCTTAAATTTACCAAGGCTTGATTTGTGACACAAGATGTGATGTATCCTGGAGAATATTCCATGTGCACATGAGAAGAAAGTGTAATCTTCTGTTTTTGGATGGATTGTCCTATAAATATCAATTAAGTCCATCTTGTTTAATGTGTCATTTAAAGCTTTTGTTTCCTTATTAATTTTCTGTCTGGATGATCTTTCCATTGGTGTAAGTGAGGTATTAAAGTCCCTCACTATTATTGTGTTACTGTCAATTTCCTCTTTTATAGCTGTTAGTATTTGCCTTATGTATTTAGGTGCTCCTATGTCGGGTGCATATATATATTTATAATTGTTGTATATTCTTGGATTGGTCCCTTGACCATTATGTAGTGTCCTTCCTTGTCTCTTGTAACATTCTTTATTTTAAAGTCTATTTTATCTGATATGAGTATTGCTACTCCAGCTTTCCTTTGATTTCCATTTGCATGGAGTATCTTTTTCCATCCCCGCACTTTCAGTCTGTATGTGTCCCTAGGTCTGAAGTGGGTGTCTTGTAGACAGCATATAGATGGGTCTAGTTTTTGTATCCATTCAGCAAGCCTGTGTCTTTTGGTTGGAGCATTTAATCCATTCACATTTAAGGTAATTATCACTATGTGTGTTCCTATTACTGTTTTCTTAATTGCTTTGAGTTTGTTTTTGTAGGTCGTTTTCTTCTCTTTTGTTTCCCACTTAGAGAAGTTCCTTTAGCATTTGTTGTATACCTGGTTTGTTGGTGCTGAATTCCCTTAGCTTTTGCTTGTGTGTAAAGCTTCTGATTTTCTGTAAAGCTTTTGATTTCTCTGTTGAATCTGAATGAGATCCTTGCCAGGTGGAGTAATCTTGGTTGTCAGTTCTTTGCTTTCATCACTTTAAATATATCATGCCACTCCCTTCTGGCTTTTAGAGTTTCTGCTGTGAAATCAGCTGTTAACCTTATGAGAGTTCCCTTGTATGTTATTTGTCATGTTTCCCTTCTTGCTTTTAATAATTTTTCTTTGTCTTTCATTTTTGTCAGTTTGATTACTATGTGTTTTGGTGTGTTTCTCCTTGGGCTTATCCTGTCTGGGACTCTCTGTGCTTCCTGGACTTGGGTAGCTATTTCCTTTCCCATGTTAAGGAATTTTTCAACTATAATTTCTTCAAATATTTTCTTGGGTCCTTTCTCTCTTTCTTCTCCTTTTGGGACCCCTATAATGTGAATTTTGGTGCATTTAATGTTGTTCCAGAGGTCTCTTAGGCTGTCTTCATTTCTTTTCATTTTATTTCCTTATTCTGTTCCTCAGCTGTGATTTTCACCATTCTGTCTTCCAGGTCACCTATCTGTTCTTCTGCCTTAGTTATTCTGTTATTGATTCCTTCTAGTGTATTTTTCATTTTAGTTATTGTATTATGCATCTCTGTTTGTTTGTTCTTTAATTGTTCTAAATCTTTGTTAAACATTTCTCACATCTTCTCAATCTTTTCCTCCATTCTTCTTCTAAGGTCCTGGATCATCTTCACTATCATTATTCTCAATTCTTTTTCTGGAAGGTTGCCTATCTCCACTTCATTTACTTGTTTTTCTGGGGTTTTACCTTTTTCCTTCATCTGGTACATAGTCCTCTGCCTTTTCATTTTGTCTATCTTTCTGTGAATGTGGTTTTCGTTCCACAGGCTGCAGGATTGTAAATCTTCTTGCTTCTGCTGTCTTCTCTCTGGTGGATGAGGTTATCTAAGAGGCTTGTGCCAACTTCCTGATGGGAGGAACTGGTGATGAGTAAAACTGGGTGTTTTTCTGGTGGGCAGAGCTCAGTAAAATTTTAATCTGCTTGTATCCTGATGGGTGGGGCTGAGTTCCCTCCCTGTTGCTTGTCTGGCCTGAAGAGACCCAGTACTGGAGGCTACAGGCTCTTTGGTGGGGCTAATGGCAGACTCCAGGAGGGCTCATGCCAAGGAGTATTTACCAGAACTTCTGCTGTCAGTGTCCTTTTCCTTACGGTGAGCCACAGCCATCTCCTACCTCTGTAGGAGACCTTCCAACACTAGCAGGTAAGTCTGGTTCAGTCTCCTATGGAGTCAATGCTCCTTCCCTCTGGGTCCTGATGCACACATCACTTTATATGTGTCCTCCAAGAGTGGAGTCTCTGTTTCCCTCAGTCCTGTCAAAGTCCTGCAGTCAAATCCTGCTAGCCTTCAAAGTCTGATTCTCTGGGAATTCCTCCTCCCATTGCTGGACCCCAGGTTTGGAAGCCTGATGTGGGGCTCAGAACCTTCACTCCAGTGTGTGGACTTCTGTGGTATAATTGTTCTCTAGTTTGTGAGTCATCCACCCAGATGTTATGGGATTTGATTTTATTATGATTGCACCCCTCCTACCATCTCATTGCAGCTTCTCCTTTGTCTTTGTATGTGGGGTCCAAAGTCACTTCTATGAAAATAGGGACAGAGATTTGACTTTGACTACAGCTACAACAATTTACACTTGTTGAGCCAGGTTCAACTGCTCTGTAGTATTCATTTTGTTGAATTTTTCCATTTTTTAAATATTTCCATCTGTGTTGAAACTAGGTTAAACATAGTAACCTTTCCAAGATGGTTATCCTTTTCCTCTTAATTTTTAAAATAATTGCTTCCGTTTTATCTTTTTTTTTTAATTGCAGATATATCTTTCCAGAACTATCCTGTGTTCCTATTAACCGAAGTTTTCTTAGATGTATGTTGCATTTTGAGACTGCAAATTTGAATATCAATATAAACTAGAACCTCAAGACTGGAAGGGATCTTTAAAAGAAAATTAGTACATTCTTCTCTGGTCAGAATTATTTAGAACCACATCCTTCAAAGATTTGGACCACCTAAGTTCATATTCCTTGTATTCATCAGCATTCTCCAGAGAAACAAAACCAATATAAATGAATGTATTATATGGAATTGGCTCACATGATTATGGAAGCTGATGTGTCCAAAATCTTCAGAAGTAATGTCCAGTTCAAAGACCATCAGGCAGGAAGAGTCGATGGGCCAATTTGAAGGCTCGTAGGCAGGAGAATTCTCTCTTACTGGGGGAAGGGTCAGCATTTTGTTTTGTTCAGGCTTTCGGTTGACTGTATGAGGCCCACCTACTTTATGAAGAGCAATCTACTTTACTCAGTCTGCGAATTTAAATGTTAACCTCACCTAAATCACCCCTACCAAAACACCTAGAATAATGTTTGACAAAATATTGGGGCCCCTGTGGCCCGTCAAGTTGATGCACAAAATTACTCCTCACATTTCTCATTCTTCAAATGAAGATTTGAGACCTGGTGAACTATAGAGTTCTTCTAAAGGTACAAGTAACCACACATAAAATTGGAACCAGTGATGTGCTGATAAATGTTTACAGATCAGATCTCCAAAAGAGAAAAAAGATAGGAAAAAAAGATTTGGGTGTAGCACTTACTAATATCCATGGTGGAAATGAGAATAGTGATGGGAAGGAAAAAAGAATAAAAAGCAAGAGGAGTTTTGCAAAAATGAAATGTGCCCTGAACTGAGCAATGTAATCAAAGCAACTTCCTGCACCTAGGGAACAAAAAAAAGAAAAGGCTATGTCTGAAGTCATTTACTCAGCCTGCATTAAGTGATAAACTACATCACTTCAATGTTTAAGGGGTCTGACATTAAGACCTCAAATCAGAGATAGGAATCCAGTTGGGTAATTCTTACTGTTAGAAGAATTGGGGTCAGTTCAACTTACAAAATACATCAAAGTTTTCTCATTAAACAATTTTTTTTTAAAATAAGAAACAACTTTAGTCTCTGTAAGTGTGACTTAACATATCACTCACCCCAGATTCAATCAGATAGAATCCAGGTTGGTTCATGGGCCCTGGAAATTGGGCCTAAGCAGCTTCTTTAAGGTAGGCAAGCCAGCTGTCATGACCTCTGAATTTACTATTAGGGAAATAGGCACAAAACAGTTTACTTTTAATTATAAATTTTAAGACATTAGAACTAAAAACTGGGAAAAGTATTCCAATTTTAAACATTCTACTTTAAAGTGCCTTTGCTCAAATTCTAAATCATTAGATTTCATACTGAAAGTGAGAATGAATGTTACAGATTTGAGAACCAGTTCTATTGATGCTTGAAATTTAAATGATTAAATAGCCCACACATGCAAATTTTCATATACAAAATTTATAGTAATCCACATCAAATAAAGAATCACAGAATTTTTTTGAACTATTCTTGTCCCTAGAAGTTCTCCCCACATACAAATGTTGCAATCTGGAAATGATTCTGGAAAAGTTTTTTGAGTTAAAAGAGCTAGAAGTCTGATTAAAAAAAAACCAGATAAACAACTTCTTATGTAACTGTTATAGAATCAGTTGTTCTGTGTTTGTATTCCAAGAAGCATCCTGTGATTTGAACATTTCTTCTCCCAAAGCAGAGTATTATCTCCTTGCCCATATGTGCTTAGAGATGCTAGTGAATTAGTAGATCTGTGGCTCTACCAACATCATTATCAGCAAATTCTTGTTAGATCTGTGAATTTGTGGGCCCACCTAAGACCTACTGAATCAGAAACCAGGGGGTGGGACCCAGCAGTGACTTAAGCCCTTCAGGTGATTTATATGCATGATAAAGTTTGAGAATCACTGCACTAGATGATACTTTTCCTTTGTAAGACCAATGCCCTAGAGCAACCAGTTTCTCATTCCCCTCTCAAAAGGCAATACTGAGAGCAAAACTGCATTTGTGAGGGAAGAAGAGTTCTGTTTCAGTGAGGAGTTAGGTTATATACCTTCACCTAATCCCTTACCACTTGCTCTTTCTCTCTTCCAACCAAACAAGTCATTCTAAGCACCCCAGACTTGAAGGATGATGAACTACTGTGATGTCATTTCTCCGGAAGGGCTTACAGGATTCAGCAAATAATTGTACTCACAGTTATGATTTATTGCGGTGAAAGGATGCAAAGCACAATCAGCAAAGAGAAAAGGCATCTGGAGCAAAGTATGGAGGAAACCAGGTACAAACTTCCAAAGTCCTCTCCCAGGGGAGCCACCCAGGATGCACTTAATTCTGGCAGCAACTAGTTGCAACAATACAAGTGAAGTGTTGTCAACCAGGGAAGCTCATTAGAGACTCATTGCTCAGGGTTTTTATTGGGGGCTGATCATGTAGGCACCCTCTGTCTAGCATCTACCAAAATTCCAGACTCCCAGAAAGAAATCAGGTGCTCATAATAAACCATTGTTTGTATAAGCAGTTAGGCAAAATGGGCCACTCTTATCAGTTTGGGGAATGGTGGGAACACTCCCCAAATTCAAGTTTCAGATACCAGCTAAGGGCCAACTGTGTAAGCGTGCAATTCAAAGGGTAACAGTCAGACCTGTTTTGTCAGCTGTTTCCTACACCTCCTTTCTGTTTCCTTTATCTGTAAAATGGTAATGAGGACCTATTTTATATGGTTGTTATAAAGATTAAGTGAGATAATCTATGTAAAACATGTAGAACTCTGACTGACTCAGAATGATCCTTTAATAAATGTTAGCTAAAGTTGATATAATTTGTGTTGAAGAAGACACCCAGACACCAGAACCAGATGTTAGCAGTTGAGAGTGGATCATGGTAAATCCTTTTCTCTTCCCGGTGTTCATTACATTGTCCAGCACACAGAAGGTGCTCTTTAAGTATTTGATGAGGATGGTAGTGATTTCTACCCTCTGTCATCTGAAAGAAATGCACAACCTAAAAGTTGATAGCTATGTTTTATTCAGCGGACAAAACTGAGGACTTAAGCCTAGGACACAGCATCTCAGATAGCTCTGAGAGACTGCTCTGAAGAGAAAAGGGAGAGGAGCCAGGATATATAGGAGTTTTTGCAACAAAGACCAGGTAGTCAGAACATCAAAAGATTACTGTTAAAGAAAACCAGACATCTCAAGTTAAGGGATTTAGTGCTTTTCTATGTATGGGAAGATGCAAGAGCCTGGGCTCACTAAAATCATTCCTTTGATATGCACCTCGGCTCTCTGGGGCCAGTAACCTATGCTTTCTCATCCTGAGTCTCCTCAGGGTGCATCATTGGGGGTGACTGCAGAGGCTGCTGGCTTGATGGCAGGCATCCTGTTTCCATCCTGAGTTTCCTCAGGGCTCACGGTCAGGGTGGCTGTAATGTGATGGCTTGATGGCTGCAACATCCTTTGTTTACTGATATGGCAGACAACATTTCTTTCATTGACACCTCCAAACTAATCCCTGTTTTACCTTTCAAGTCCCACCATGTGGACTTTCTTATAATACTTAGTCTTGAGTTAGTCTCTGGAATGCTCCACTATGTAGAAGACTTACTATGCATGGTCACCAACAATGGACTTCTCTCCAAAGTTATACACAAGAATATATATATATATATATGTATTTGTCTTGAATCTTCTACCTCTTGCTATATTTGACACCTAAAGCCTTTCTGAGTTCAGATTCCAGGACAGGATATTGCCTTTCTCTCACATGAAACTTTCTAAAGTCTAAAACTGAGATAATCATCATCATTTCTAAAAGATCCCCTTTTGCTTCTGTTATTCATACCATCATTTACAAGTGTTCAGATTTGCAATTTTGGGGTTGTTTTGAATTCTTGTCTACGTAAAGTCACCAAGTCTGGCTTACTGCTTACTGTATAGAGCTCTCCTAATTTTCGGTTGTTACTGACTGTCATATTGTAAAACTTCTTCAGGGCAAAACCCTTCAACTTGTTCTGTTGTATAGCATTCTTAAATTTTAGCACATCTTTCATACACCATCTTGAATGGGGTGTGTGATCATCACAAAATCCCTTAGTCATTACAGGCATACCTTGTTTTACTGTACTTTGCTTTATTGCACTTCACAGATAATTGCATTTTTACAAATTGAAGGTTTGTGGCAACCCTGTGTCGAGCAAGCCTATTGGTACCATTTTTTGAACAGCATTTTCTCGCTTTGTGTCTCTGTGTCACATTTTGGTAATTTTAGCAAAAATTCAAACTTTTTCATCATTATGATATTCGTTATGGTGATCTGTGATCATTGATCTTTGCTGTTACTATTGTAATTGTTTTGGGGCTCCATGAACCGTGCCCATGTGAGAGGGCGGACTTCATCGATTGTCAAAATGACAACAAAGGATTTAGAATATTACATAAACTTAGTTGATAAAGCAAGGGCTGCATTTGAGAGTATCGACCCCAACTTTGAAAGAAGTTCTACTGTGGGTAAAATGCTATCAAACAGCGTTGCATGCTACAGAGAAATCATTCCTAAAAGGAAGAGCCAATCAGTGAGGCAAACGTCATTATTGTCTTATTTTAAGAAATCGCCACAGGCCACCCCAATCTTCAGCAACTACCACCATGATCAGTCAGCAGCATGAACACTGAGGCAAGACCCTCCACCAGCCAAAAGACTGTGACTTGCGGAAGGCTCAGATGATGCTTAGCATTGTTTAATAATAAAGTATTTTTAAGTTAAGGTCTGTACATTGTTTTTTTAGACATAATGCTATGGCACACTTAATAGACTACAGTATAGTGTAAACATAACTTTTATATGCATTTATAGCCCAAAAATGTGTGACTCATTTTCTTGCCATATTTGCCTTACTGTGGTGGTCTGGAACCAAACCTGCAATCTCTCTGAGGTTTGACTGCACTAAAAATATCTACTGAGGGTCAAAACTGTATATTAAGTAAATTTTAACTCTTTGTCCTATACTTAATATTCACATTATTTTTTTCTTAAAATTCCCTTCATTCAGCCAAGAAGAGCCCCTTATGCCATCTGTGAACAAGATATTCTCTCAACCAGTTTAGTCCAATAGTTTCTTCCGGGCCCAACTCCAGTCCCTTTAAGTCTTCTCCAACATCAAGTTTTCAAAGAAGGCTAGTGACTTCGTAGTGTATTTTCCTTAGGAGATCAGGCTAGCAATTTCAGAGGAAGGACACATAAAGTAAAAGCCAAATCACAAGTTAGGATTTTAGATGCTAGTTATAAGTCATGGATCGGGGGGAGTAGCCTCTGAAGTGCTTTGTTTAACCAGTTACCAGGGCTCAAGGCAGAGGCTGGCTAGGAGAGCTCAGTGTGGATGATGAGTGGCCGCATCTGACTGAGGGTGTGGCTTCAAAGACCAGCATATGGCCTGATGAAGGGGCTACAAAAAGCATGCTGTTCTGCTTCTCCATTTGATCTTCTCTCAACAGCCAAGTAAAGCGTGCACTACACTAACATAGTGAGTAGGAAGAGGACTGACAGGGGTCCTTGAAAGACCAACTCACTCAATTTTAGATGCAAGGAACATGAAACACAAAGAGGTCAAGTGATGGCAGCCCTCCCACTGGCCAAACTGACTATTTTGTGAGAATTTTAAGATAAGATAAGATAAGACCTATCTTATTCAGGATACTTTACTTCCCCGAGCCAGACATTTTCACCACAACTATGGAAATGTATGACAACAGTGCACAGCACAGCATGACCAGCATGGAGTCTGCAACAGCCCTGATCTGCAGAGCTGGGGTGAGAACATGGGCTTTTTTAGATTCAGACCACTGCACGTGCACCATGATGTCTCCCCATTGTGCTATTGCTGCCCTGGGATGTTTTTAATTGCCCATTTCTGCAAAGTTTTGTAAAAAGCCCTCCAACTGAGTGTAAGTTACTAGTGAAAGGAAATCATTTCTTCCATTTTCTTTGGCTTCCCCATAGTGGCATTATGCTGTCAGCCCTCAGTAAATGTGTCTTGTGTGTATACTGCCTACAATGTTATTAGGCCTCAGAGGCTGTTCCTCAACCGTTTGGCAACATTGCCCTCCAGGGCTGTTCCCTTCCTGCATGGTTCTTATTCTTATTAACAGTAGCAGCATTAATGAATGGGTATGTAGTTAACAGAGGAAATGCTCTCAAGGTTCAGCAGATGGTTTGCTTTTGCTTCTCATGTTTTGTCCCTTGTAAGCTGACCATCCTCAGAGTCCCTCTCTGTCCAATCATTAGCTGAGTACTGCAGATTCTTTCCACAACATGTCTGTAAGGCCAAATGGCCCGAGGCAGGGGAACGCAATCAGACTCACAGGTTGCATCCACACACCCAGTTCTCGGTATTGACCTGGAGCTCCCACCCACCGAGTTCCAGGAACTGACCTGGGGACTTTCCACCCAGCCCAGCCTTCCCGCCTTTCGAGGGGCAGGACTAACCGTCCCAAGACTGATGCAACCGGCACCAGATATTGCCACGATATCCGAAGAGACCACCAAATAAGGACTACCCTGCGCCCTCCCAGTTTCACCACACCCCTTTCCCTTCTTCCCCTATAAATTCTGCCCAAACCCTCGCCCGGGCGCGACTTCTCTGGCCCCTTTCTCTCAGACCAGTAAACCTCGCCCGGGAGCGTTCCCAAATAAAGCTTGTTTAAGCTCTCCTTCGTCTTTGGTGCCGTTCCTTACAGTGTCTTTCTCATTGGCTCCTTTAATCCCGTTTTCACTACCATCACATTTGAAGCCCATTCTTTTTTTCCCCTTAGAAAAGTTCATTCACTGTTGCACTAATAAATCAAAGTAGATTAGAGAGGGAATCGGAAGACCCAGTCTAAACTTGATTGTGACACTGCTCATGATGTGACTTTCAGCAAGTCATTTACTTACAGTTTCTTTACTATTCAAATGACCTGAATTAAATAATTCTAGGGTCACCCCCAGACCTTTCCACCTACTGATCTCTGCCTGAAACACAACTTTCTGTCTCTCTCTCTCCCTCTGTCTCTCTCTCTCTTTTCTTTCTTTTTTAGTTTGTACACTCCCCTGTTTTCTCATTCCTGTATTTTATCTTGTTTATTTTTAAATTTTATTTGAAGTATAGTTGATTTACAATGTTGTGTTAATTTCTGCTGTACGGCAGAGTGATTCAGTTATACATATATATTCTTTTCCATTATGGCTTATCACAGGGTATTAAATATGGTTCCCTGTGCTATACAGTAAGACCCTATTGTTTATCCATTCTGTATACACTAGTTTGCATCTGCTTACCTCAAACTCCCAATCCTTCCCTCCCCCCTCCACCTACCCTTGGCAACCACAAGTCTGTTCTTTATGTCTATCTGTTTCTGTTTCATAGATATGTTCATTAGTGTCATATTTTAGATTCCACATGTAAGTGATATCATATGGTATTTGTCTTTCTTTTTCTGACTCACCTCGCTTAGTATGACTCTTGACTACTTACCCCCAATCACAACTTAGCCTAGTTTCCTGCTCTAGACAACCTACTGCAACCTCTCAGATTGTGAGTGGGTGTTATGTTACACCTCATACTTACCTCAATTATACTGCTCCATTCATTCATCCAGCAACAATTGGGTCTTTACCATGTGTGAAGCACTTGCTGGCTTCTTGAGATAATTCCTATGAACAAGAAGACTGGATTCCATGCCTGTTCCTCACATTGTGAATGTTGCTTTGTATATTTGTGTTTTTGTTTTCTGAAGTGAACAGTAATTACTTTGAAGGCAAGACTATGCCGTATTTACTATATGTGTAGCACCTCACCAAATCTTAATAAATATTTTCTAAATGAGTAATCAAAGCTTCTTCCAATTCATGATTTGAAACAGTTTTGAATTCAAGAGCTCTGGATTTTGCCTTTCATTATGGACAGATGTCTTTAGCGCCAGTGGCTTAAATAAACCAATAAATAAAGAAAAAAATGTTTGAACAAACATAGAAACAAACAAAACAAAACCAACAAATAATGAAAAATGAAGTATTCATATTAATCTACATGCAATAAAACAAATTCAAGAGACTGTGTTTAATAGTAGCATCCACGCCCTAAGAACCGAAAACCAGTTGGTTTTTCTCTTTGTACACATCAATCACCAAGCCCAGCACTGCATTTACATGGGCAATTTCAACATGGTTTTGCAACATATATGCTAATAAAAATTGTGTTGAACTAAAACATTTACAAAATTTAAAGAGAAATTCCCAATTGCACAAATGTCTTCATTTTCTTTTATTTGCGTTTTAAAATTGTTTAAAGACCTCTAGCACTAACAATTACATCATGACACAGACAGGGTTAGTTTATTCACTTTGAGATGCCTCAGGTCCAGGGTAAATAATAAAATTGAACTTTACTACTCAAATATTTCTTTTCAACTCAGCATTTTATTTTATATTTAAATAATTGCACTAATGATCATTTGCAGCCATGAAGCATTTGCTATGTGTTTCCCTTAATGGCCACTGGATGGCAGTGCTATAACATAATATCAGCAACATTTTGTTCGGTTGGGTTGGTTTTTCTTTCTGTTTTTGTCTTTCCTAAGTGTAGAACAAGCAGTTTTTTGAAGAGCAAGAAGTTAAAGGGACTTTTTAGAATAAAGATCAACAACCAAAATTTTTTTAAAAATATAACTGAATATAATTAAATCCCATCTACTTGCAATTAAAAAATTACCATATATTTCCTTTCTCAGTTCTAGATTTCTTCATAGTGGTCAAGAATACAAGCTTTATAATTAAACAGATATGAGATTTTTTTTCTCTTTAGAAACAACCAAGAATTTTTATTTTAGGTAAGTTTCTAAGTCTCCTTAAACTTTTGTTTTCAAGTGTAAACGTTTATTATAGCACCTATCCTTATCATGCATTAAGTGAGAGGATGCTTGCCAAGGGTTTAGGCTATATTGTTCTCAATATATGCTAGCTATAATAATGGAATAAGATAATTGTTTATTATTATTGGTAATAAATCAACTACACTTTAATATGAATATATAAATAATATTTTATTATTAGGTTCAGAATCTTGGCAGTTTGGAAAGAATTGAAATAAAAAGCCTTCACTTTGAACTTAAGGAGGAAGAGAGAAAGAAAAGTAAGAAGACCAAAGAGAAAAAAGGGACAATCCAATAGGTTTTTGCAATTCTCTTGAAAAATACAGAACACACACACACACACACACAAATGCTCTTGTAGTGACATACTGTGAAAAAAAAACATATTATTTTTAGAGTCCTCAAGACCAGAGTTGGAATACTGATTCTGCTGTTTCCTAGCTATAAGACTATGCATTCATTACTTTACCTCACTTAGTCTCAGTTTTGTTATTTGTAAATCAGAACTCATAATATAATACTTTTAGGGCTAATATGAGATAAAACAAGCTAATACGGTAAAGTGCTTAACAGATAATACATATTCAAGTCTGTTATTTCTCTTTTTAGCAGACTTTTATAAAAACCTACAAAGAAACTGCATATTAAATTTTGATCTTATTATTTTCCTGGGGCTTTAGCTCTGTCAGAAGTCTGTAGAACATACAGATCCAGAAATCCCTTATATGTTTCTTCATGTAAATGTTAATGTTACTGGTTTCTGTAATTTAAAACTTCTGTTCAAACCCATAAATTATCTTTGATCTTCAACAGTTTTCTTTAAACTTCCATTCTCTGGGTAAGATGTTAATGAGTATTGGGATGATGAGGCAAGGCAGTATTAGGAATCAGAAAAGACATAGAGGATTAATTCACTAAATGGAAATGCAGTCACTGCATGATCTATGGTGAAAAAGATGATAAGACATGAACTCTTTCAAAGTGATGTCTGACGATTTGTTCCTGGTGGTTAAGAGAATTAAATTATGGACTAAAGAAAGTAGAAAAACAAATTGTGTCAAGACTAGTTGATCAATGTTGTCTAACAGGTGATATGAGTCATGGTAAAGAATACTAACAGTGGCAATATGAAAAATGTTCTGTATGCCTACCCTTAATACATAAATAAAATTTCCACGGGTTCGAGTCTGTGTGTTCACTGAGAGGAAAACAGTGTAGAATACTATTCCCATTTACAGAAGAAGATCTATGCCCAAGAAAAGATAAATCCTGGGATATTTTCAACAACAGCATCTGCTACCTACTCATTGACCATATTTCTCTTGATTTTCAAAGAGAGCCATATATTTCAAAATGTTGGAAAAATTTATGCATCATATTGTCAAACCAATTCTCTTATCAACGAAGAGACTGAGGTCTTGAGAGAGGCCATCAGTTGTTCCTGGCTGCGCAGGTTCTTGGTAGCACAACTCGCCTAATTCCTAATCCAACATTTCTCCCATTTTGGCATTCTGCCTCAAGCAAAATGAGATTCCCATTTCATTTATTTACCTTTAACTAATCGAGATGCCTCCCTTTTTATAGCAGACCCTTTTTTGGCTGATGGTAAAAACAAGCAGAACATCAAGTGAAAGCCCACTTTATGAATCCCAATTCAAAGGACACCTTCACTGGACAGTGCTAGAGTTCTGGAGGGATTCCTGGTCCTTTTATTTATTATGTATTCAGGAGACAAGGGTGTCAACAACCTAAAATACCTTAAAAAGGCTATTTTAGCAGCTGCTGATCTTGAAAACCCAACTGAGGGAAAAATGGAGTAACAGCCTGATCTTGGGGATAAATTGTGTGGAAAGCTAAACACGTAACTGAACTGGTTGTCCTTTCAATCTCACCTTTCATTCCTAGGGATGGAAAGGTGTTTGGATGGCTCCATTATGTTGCTCACTCCTGCTGGCCAAAAAGGCCAGGGCTTCTCATTAATTTAATGGGACTCTGCTAAGTCCGTACCATTCGCACCATGAAATGCACCATGGGCAGCGCTGTCATCCCGACTTATTACTGTCTGATCATTAAGGTGCTGCTCGACTTGGAACATCTCAAAGAATCCACTCTCTTTCAGTAAGCTTTGGATATTGGTATTTCAATATAGGAACAGCACATTTGAAATGCCAAATAATAAACAAAAACACATTAATGAGTTTTTTAAATCATTGTATTCTTTTTTTTAAAAAAATTATTTATTTATTTTTATACAGCAGGTTCTTATTAGTTATGTATTTTATACATATTAGTGTATATATGTCAATCCCAATTTCCCAATTTCATCCCATCACCACCCGCCGCTTTCCCCCTTTGGTGTCCATACGTTTGTTCTCTACATCTGTGTCTCTATTTCGTTCTTTTTAAAAAAAGGGATTTGTGGGAGGACAAAATCCAAATGACATTAGAGTGTGGTTGAGAGACTGTGCTGTCATTTTTTAAGGTTGTGGGCAACGTCCCTACTTTGCAGTTTACTGATTAAATGCTAATTTAAAAGAAACATAAAATATACCTACTCTCTTAGAAATTCCATTATAAATCAGACAAAAATATCCTGTGGAACTGGATGGTTAACCTTCTTATTTAAAGATGAGGAATGTGAGGCTTAGAGGAGTTGACTAATTGGGCACAGGTTACACGGCCAGTTAGAGTCAGGGGTGGCGGGAACTCAGATCCTGTAATTCCTCAGCTGGTACCAAACTTTTCACTAGACCAAGTGGCTCTTGGTTGGACCTATTTTGAGGTTGGTTCATCTGGGAGATTGAAGGAATAAGAAAAATTGCTTTCAGATTGTACAATTTTTGGGGAGATGGGGCGGGTAGGTGGAGAAAACCTAGTCTGACCCTGTTTTATAAAGAGGATGCCATTTAAAACTGCCATGGGTTGGATACAATGGAAAGGTCTGGAACAATGGAAAGATCATGAACTCTGATGGGGCTTCTAATAGGCAACCTCAGATTTGTTTGGCGGGGTTGATGGGGGTAAGTGAGGTGGGCCCGTGGTTACTGGGTTGCTTAATATTTAGTTTCCTCAAGTATAAATAGAAACAAAAACATAGGCCTCAGAATGGTTGTTTAAGGGCTAAATTGGGTAGAATACGTAAAGCATCTAGCAGAATGATCCACTCGTATTTGGTGTTTAAGAAACATTAAAACTAATTTACCAGCCTTCTAAGGCAATTCACCATCTAAACTTAAATCTGAGATTAAAACCAGGCATGGGGTAAGAAAGAAGTGAGGGAGGTTTTGAGTCTGGTATGTACTACAGTTTGACAAATGAACCACAGAACTTTAAAAATATAAGGAGATGTCACTGTTCTCATTTAGTTTGTCCAGGAAATAACATGCCTTTTAATAAGTTAACAAATCATAAGACCACCTAAGTTCGTGTTTCCTAAACATTCAACCTAACTTTGGTACATCTCAATCTTAGCAGTTACTAGAATGTAATAGGAACAACTAAGGAGGCATGGAAAACAGCCTTCTGAAAGCAGTGCATTGTGACTGACAAAAGTTATCTTATTACAGTATATCTTTTTTCCTTTTGTGCTGTGGTTTGGAGGCAAGACGATTCTCATTTATCCTGTGAACGCATTTTCTGAATATTATTGATCTGAGGCAAATGGCATTCAATGCAGAGAGTGATTTCCTAGGCTTTTGTCCTTTCATGTACCAGTAAAATACATCAAATGAGCAATTTTCAGATCTCTCTGATTGTTAGTCTTCCCACAGTTTTGCCATGTGGATGGACAAAGAGAGCAAGGGCTCCACTGGTCCAAAGAGAATTAATCACAATACATTCTCAATTAAATGTAGGCCAGCTTGCCTACCCAGTAGTCATGAAGTTCTTGAGAAATATCACCGAATAAGACATAGGTGTCCTCAGGGAGATCACAACTTAGTATTTGTTTATTAAGCTGCTACAACAATTTACAGAGCTGACGTTTTAGGCAAGAAAATGAAAGAGAATCTACAAACCTGTGTTGGTAAAGAAGCAGATTTCCTGCTTTTAAAGGGCAATTCCATATACAAATGCTTGCTGCAATGTAACCAACAGAAGCCTATTGGAATAGTGAATATTTCAAGCCTAAGGAGTTTGAGAAAACAGGAGAAGCAGGAAGGTCATCTGACCTCCCCTAACCCATCATACTCCTCTATGACTGTCTACTCTTGGTAAAACCTAGCATGAAATACTCAGGTCTGTTTCTTTGAGTCTTCTTCTTGTCATGAAGGATCCCATGTGATGTCAAACTTAGATTAAATATATCTGTATCTTTTTCTCCTGTTAATCTGTCTTGGTCAGTTTAATTTTCAGACCCAGCCAGAGACCCTGAGAGGGTGTAGGGACACTTTCTCCTCCCCAACAGTTTCTCCATTTTTCATTTACAATTTCTTTCTTTCTTCCTCCCTCCCTCCCTCCCTCCCTCCCTCCATTCCTCCCTTCCTTCCTTCCTCCCTTCCTTCTTTCTGTTACTGAACCAAACTTGGGTCAGGTCAGCTCACCAGCTCGCAGTAAAGCCAATACACCGGGTGGTGATGAAGGAAAGTGCAGCTTTGGCACCTATAAGGAGTCAGAACAGCTAGTGCTCCAAAAACCCAAACTCCCTGATGGGTTTCAGGAAAACATTTTTAAGGGCAAGGTGAGGGAGTGGGGTCCCAGGGTGTGAGATCCGCTCACACAGTTCTCTGACTGGTTGATGGTGAGGTAACAGGGCAGTGTCACAGGGGTTAACATGATCAATCCGTAGGCTCCAGTAGGTCGGGGGGCTACTTGCTCTCCGTTTTCAAGTTGTTAATTTCTTCCATTTAGTGGGGGTTTTAGCATCTGTAAAACGACTCAGAAAATGTGCATCAGATACTATTATCTAGGTACTTCAGAGCAGAGCTAAAGCAGAGGATATGGGGGAGGGGTCTGTCCTGGAAAGGCCCCATAGGGTCCTGCTGGGTTATGCTTCCTTTCTTCCTTCACTGTTCAACAACCCTTAATGATTATTATACAGGGCCTGAAAAGTCACAAATGGATTATATCTGCTTTTGTGTAAGGTGAGAGACGAGATGTATGTTAGATGTTTCAAGGGAGCAGTCACTAAGGGCAATAGGGATGTAAAGAAAGAGCGGATGAAAACTTGAGTACTTTACAAATTGGGAACAAAAGTGGACTATTTAACCTTAAAACTTTTACTTCTAGAGTCTTGATATAGCTTCACTTTTGAACCTCTATTAGTCGTAATTGTGAACAGATTAAGTATATTCAACTTCCTACTCATGTGTGAAGTGATGTGCTAGGAACATCAAGAGGAAAGCATTTTGAAGAAGAAGACATGTTTGGGGTGGGCCTTCGTGGGGAGAAAAATCCCTCTTCTTCCACCTTCCTAGGTTCAAGGCTGGGGCCCAAAAGAGCAAACTGATTAAACACAGACTAACAGGCTTCCCTGGTGGCGCAGTGGCTGAGAGTCCACCTGCTGATGCAGGGCACGTGGGTTCGTGCCCCGGTCCGGGAAGATCCCACATGCCGCGGAGAGGCTGAGCCCGTGAGCCATGGCCGCTGGGCCTGCGCGTCTGAAGCCTGTGCTCCGCAGCGGGAGAGGAAAACAATACTCCTGTGTATACCGGGAGGCAAAGAAAAACACAGACTAACAAGAAAAAATAGTTTTAAATACCTGTAGGTGCATGAGAATTCACAAAGACAAATTTGGCTCTAGGAGGCTGTCAGATGCTTGAGGCTTATATACCAACTTAGGTTAAACAAAGGAAGAAGGGTTTGGGGCTGCTGGTGAGGGAGGCAAGTTATGAGGAGGGGAGAGGGGGAGATGTCTGGTAAATAAGGGGCCTATTGTTATGCAGGTAAGAGTCTCTGGGGTGGTGAGTTGTCTCCTGGAAGTAGCTCTCTTTCTGGTTTGGAGACATCTCTACAAATAGAAATTTCCTTTATAAATGTAAATTTCCTTTACAAAAGGGGAAGTTCATACTTTATTTTTTCTGGAAGTTAGGGGGAGGCAAAGAGCTTTCTCTGTGTCTGCTGGTTCTCAACTGTCTTTAGTTCCAAATAATCCATATGCCAAAGAGATAGAATATAATGGTATTCTTCATCTTGAATAAACTATAGGATTCAGTTAGGTGGAGAAGACTATCAAGGAATTCTCAAGCAGAGATAATATCATAAGCAAAAAAAGAGAAATGTATGAAAGCATATAGGTCATTTGGAAGAAGAACTCTATTTAACAGTGTAGGACATATTAAACAGATGAAATAAGAGTGAAACCACATGTTTCTCTTCAAAAGGATAAGGATGGGATGCGGGCCACACAAGTTTCAAGGGTGATAATGTGTTTGCATGAAGGAGGTTTAATACTCCTTGGTGTTTAAAAAGAAATTACAGTTGAAAGATTTGCTATTACTTAAAAAGGTCAGAGATATTGGGATGAAAAACAAATGGGTGGAAAATGTGGTATCATTGTAAAATTTGCAGTAGTATCAAAACAACAGTGGACAAATGTCCCGGGTGCTTAAGTGGTTTCATCAGAAGCACTTCTTCAAAATGTCCTCTATTTTCTGAGATGGATGGGGTTTGGTGTGGCAGGCAGGGAGTGGCAAACTCAAGTAAGGTTGGAAGGTTAGGCTGGGGTCACAGGCTTTGAAGGTGATTCTCAGGATTTCTAACTTTCTTCTGTAGGTGGATGAATGGGATGATCGATGAGTGTTCTAGAAAGGTCATTCAGGCTGAGGTTTGGATTGGACTGAGAAGGAACCTACTAGCAAGGAGGTCCATGGGTAAGTTATAGAAGCCCCTGCAAAGAGCAATGAAGGCCTGAGTAGCAATCCCAGCAGGGTTAGAGCAGAGCAAGTAGTGGATCCTGAACACATTGCTGAATTAGGGCTGCCAAGTTGGGACATGGGTGTTGAGGCAGCGGAGAGAGTCAAAAGAATTTTCTGGCTCTTGGTACCAATAGCAATAAAAATGGGGGTCATGTTCTAATAGTTTCTTTTCATAAGCAATAACTTCTAAAATGCTTTTCAGAATTGTTTCTAATTTAGTGAATGAAAATAGGAAAAAACAAGAAAGGCTAATTAAAACTCATTGAGGCTACAGGGCCACAAAGCAGAAGCGAAGGAAGTGATGGGAAATAAAAACATCAAAATTTGATTGGAGTAATAGATTATGTAAACATTTTGAGTTTGATCTCATTATATCAGAGATTTGACAATGAAAGGAAAGTTTACTAAGTGGAATACAGTAAGATCCTTTAAAACAATGATGTGGGACAAAAATTTAGAAGTATTAGGGCATTAGAAGGTTAGTATAAGTATCCAAAGGGTGAAAGATTTGAGGCTTACCTCTGCTTTTTCCACAGAACTATCTCTCAAAATTGACATTAGTTCCTATTATGTTTACATTTAAGTTTCTATTTTGAAGCTATTTTTAATATTAATGACACATCATTAATAGAGTGGTTATTTTTCTTCAGTTACATGCTTTAGTAGAAATTGTTGATTGTATATTTGTTTGGGAGCTGAATGTTTTCAAATAAAACTATTTCTCCAAATTTTACTGGGAAATAATTTAAGAAGTTCCAATATAAAAATTCACCGTATGGTAGCATTTACAGAACCTGTCAGATCCACCTGTTGTGAACACTGTGTTTACTCTACCAGTTGGGTGTCACCTGGGCCTGCAGTAGTATATGCCAGCATCTAGGTGTGGGAAGGGCAGGAATAATAGCGCTGTAGGATAGGTGAACTTTTATCTCTACACTCTTACACTCTTGGGTTTTTTTTGGCTGGTCCCGAGAGTTAAATTGACATAAGATAGATCAACAGGAGAAATGTGTACAAATTTATTTAATGCAAGTTTTACATGACGTGGCAGCCTTCATAAGGAATGAAAACATGAAGAAATGGGTGTTTGCTGCTTGCTTTTGTATTAGGTTGAACAAAGAGAGGCAATTGTGGAAAAGTGACTGAATTATGTGGGGAAACTAAAGGAAGAGAAGTATTTTAACAAAGTCTATTTGTATAGAACTCTCCAGGTCTCAACTTCTTATCCTTGATCATAAGAGCGTTACTTTCTTTCTGGTACCAGGAGGACATCTTTCACATGGGGATTACATCTCCTGCTTTTTTTCTTAAAAGTCAGATAATTATTCTTGTATTTGCTGTTTTTTCAAGTGTCTTTAACTCAAAATAATCAACGTGACAGAGCAGCATATTTGGGGGGTCATGTTCTGAACTGCTTCAGTGCCTTGCCCCTGCCCCAGTGAATATGCTCTGCTGTCTACCATCAGTCTAGGAGATAAGGGAATTCACAGGGTAATAGTTAGAGGATTTTTCATGGGTTCAGCAGACTGCAACATGGAAGAGAATCATTTGGTGTGTGTGTGTGTGTCTGAACAACAGTGGCTTTCTCCGTCCAAAAGCACAGTCTCCAGAAAAACCTGTAGATCCCTGGAATGCAATGCGGTCTTGAGGATGCTTGGAGCTCAGGACTGGTATGAATGTATTCACTTTGAATGGTGAAAGTTGAGAAATGTCTGAGCCACTACCAGTAAGTGCTGTCACATTCTTCTCTTCATTGGATCACTGAGATCATCCAAAAATATTTATTAAGTTCCAATGTGTAAAATACCATGCTAGACATATATTGGATTTAAAAAAAAGGAACCAAGACCCAGTTCCTGCCTGAAGAAAGCGTTTAAACTAATGTGGGAGAGAAGGACAAGGGAAGAGCTTAGATATGGAGCATTACAGGAGAAAGATCAAATCCCAAATGGGAATCAGGAAAGGTATTAGGATGTTATTGGCCTTTTTCTCTTTACCTCTTAATATTTATTTTTATTGAGGTGTATTTTACATAAAGATAAATAAGAAGAGCTTAAGTGTTACAGCTCAATGTATTTTGACACATGTATGAATCACATTATGTAACCCACACACTTATAGAATGCTGCCATCACCCAGGAAGTTCTTGTGCTCCTTCCCAGGCCACCTTCGTACCTCCTACCAGAAGAAACTGCTCTTTCAATTTCTTTCATTGTAGATGAGTTTTATCTGGTCTTGAACTTCACCTGAATGGAATAATACAGCCAATACTCTCTTGTGTCTGTCTTCTTTTGCTCAGCAGAATGTTCTTGAAGTTCATCCACATTGTTGTGTATATCAGTAGTTCATTCCTTTTTATTCCTGAATAGTATTCCATTTTATTAATGTATCACAATTTATTTATCTATTATCTTGTTGATGGACGTTTAATGGTTTCTGATTTTTAACATGAATGAATCTAGGTGCTGTAAGCTTTCTTGTACAAATTCTTTTGTACAATATGCTTTAAAAAAATTTTTTATTGTGGTAAAAGTCACATAATATAAAACATACTATTTTAACCATATTTAACTGTACAGTTCAGTGGCACCAAGTACATTCACATTGTTGTGCAACTCTCACTGTCATCCATCTCCCGAATTTTTCACCTTCCTAAACTGAAACTGTCCCCATTAAACACTAACTCCCCATTCCCCCTCCTCAGCTCCCCATCCCCTGGCCCCTGGCATCTACCAATGTACTTTCTGACTCTATGAATTTGACTATTCTAGCTACCTTGTATAAGTGGAATCAAACAGTATGCTTTCAATTCTTTTGGGTAATACCTGGTGGAACTGTTGGGTCATAGGTCAGATGTGTTAACTTTATCAGAAATTGCCAAATATTTTCCTAAAGTACCATTTTATCCCGCCATCAGCAGTATATAAGGATTCTGGAGGCCCTATATCCTCACCAGTTTTTGGTGTTGCCAGTTTTATTAATTTTAAATATCCTAGTTTGTATATTGTATTATTTTACTGTGTTTTAAGTTACATTTTTTTCATGTACTTATCAACTACTGGTGTATCTTCCTTTTCACTGGCTTTTGAGTCTTTGAATGGGATGTTGACAGCTGGTGCTTAGGGGTGGAGGGAAGGTTCCATATACAGGGATCAACGCTAGTCAGAAAACAGAGCTTTTGTCCAGGTGGGTAAGTTGGCTAGTGCTACTGATGAAAATGGTCATCAGAAGGCACTCATCAATGTTTTTCAGGAGGTTTAGTGTTACAGATTAATTTTTTGTGTATGCTTTGCCTTCTCTATTTCTTTGTTTTTGGTTATTAAGAAAATGATATATTTTTATATTGACAGTTAGAAAATATGGAGAATTCACAGAAGAAAATAAAAATCAATGGAAATTCTACTATATAGAGATAACTAATCTTAATATTTCAGTTAGTGTATATCCTTCTGGTCTTCTCTCCACTCTTACTCACATGCCAGACAGAATACAAAAATAAAACCTCACAGGGTAAAATGTTTCATTTTTGATTAACAATATATAATAATCATTTTGCTGTAGATTTAAATACTCTTCTACAGTAACATTAAATGGCTGAACATTAATTGCATAAATGTATCATAATTTATAGAACAAATTTTAAAATCTTAGGCACTTTACTTGCTTCCTCTTTTTCATGTGCGAATAGTATTTCAACAAACATTTCTTGTACCTAAATCTTCAAATATTTATCGAAGAATCCTTCTTTTCTCTACTGGAATTGAAAGGTAACTTTTAACATGTATTAAATTTCTATAAATATTTGAGTCTTTTTCTGGGTTTTATGTTGTTTGATCTGCCTGCTCTTCCTGTACTCACTCTACACTATTTAAATTATTTTTCTATTATTTCTATTATCTAATAGAGCAAAGCACACTTCATTTTCAAAAAACTCTTGGCTATATAGAGACTAATTATCTGGCCCTAATGTAAACAGTGCCAAAGTTGAGAAAACTTATCTGTAAAATACCCACAGTCTCCTTTGGTGTGTTTCAAATTTAGGTTTTGCCTCTTTTTCTTTCTTTTTCCCCTCCATTTAACTTGTCCAGAACTTTGCTTATCTTGTTGGTCTTTTCAAAGAACTAATGCTTGGATTTATTTATCAATTTTGCATTTTAATATTTTATAATTAATTTAAATAAGGTTCTTCATCTCTATTAATTCTTCTTTCTGCTTCTACTTCCTAGTTTCATTTTGTTCTTTTTCATACTCAAGTGATATTTTTTGTTATGCATAAAATGCTCTGTATTTTCCTATGAGTATACTTTTGACCTGATCCCATAAGATTTTTAAAATATTTTATTGAAGGATAATTATTATACCTGGAGAAATGTGCACATACCATGGGTATAAAGCTCAACAAATTTGTACAAACTGAATATGCTCATATAACCAGCCCTAACTGAGTAAACCTGTGTGACCTGTGCCCAGATCAAGAAATAGAATATTCCAGCTTCTCAGAACCCTCCCTTCTAGTCACAGCCCTCTCAGGAGGAGCTGGAATCTTAACTCTTAACAGCATAGATTGTTTCCTTTCTTGTACTTTATATAAATGGAATATGCAGTTTGTAGTCTTTTAGGTGACATCTTTGGCTCCACATTATTTATGAGCTTCAGCTGTATTGCTATGTGTAGTTATAATTTATTCATTCTTACTGCTATACAGTATTTCATTCTGTGAATACCTCATAATTAGTTTATCCATTCGGGACATTTGGGTCATTTCTAATTATAGGGTATCATAAATAGTGCTGTTATGAACATTCTAGTAGACATGTTTTGGTGAGCATACATGCATGTCTGTTAGGAATATACCTGGAATATATATATTCAGCATTAGCATTACTAGATACTGCCAGTTATCCAAACGTGTTTTACCAGTTTTACTCTGACTGCAATGGGTGGGATATTTGGTTACTCCATATCCTTGCCCAAATTTGGTATTGATTGTTCTTTTTAATTTTAGCCATTCTGGTAAGGGTGCAGTGGTTTCATATTATAGATTTAATTTGCATTATTCTGTTGACCTACAAAGTTAGTACTTTTTCATAGATTCTTGGCCATTTAGATACCTTCTTTTGTGAAGTGACTGTTCAAGTTTTTGTCCATTTTTTTGTTTGTATTCTCTTACTGATTTTTAAAAGTTTTTTCTGTATATGAAGTTTTTGTTACATATGTGTATTGTGAATATCTTCTCCCTGTCTGTAGGTTTTGCACAGGCTCCAGACGCGCAGGCTCAGCGGCCATGGCTCACGGGCCTAGCCACTCCGCGGCATGTGGGATCTTCCTGGACCGGAACACGAACCCGTATCCCCTGCATTGGCAGGCAGACTCTCAACAACTGCGCCACCAGGGAAGCCCTCTCTGTAGGTTTTTATTCACTCTCTCAATGGTATCTTTTTGACGCACACAGTTCTTAATCTGAATATTGTCCAGTCACTTTTTTTCCTTTGAAGAGGTGTTTTTATTTCTTGTTTAAAAATCTTTGCTTATTCTAAAGCCACAAAGATGTTCTTCATTGTTTTATTCTAAAAGTTTTATTGTTTTACCATGATCACTTAGGTTTGATATATAGATATATATTTGGTTATATTCTAGAGAATTTAAAGGTGCACTTCAATTTCTTCTTTTAACTCAGGAGTTAATTAGGAGGGTATTTTAAAGTTTCTTTGTAGTCTGATTTTTTTTTTGCATCTTTACTTTTTACTAGTAAAATTTTTGTGCACATCTATGTAGTTCACACAATTTCTACCTTCAATAATTTACTGAATTTTTGTGGCATATTATATTATTATTTTCTTGTAAATATCCCCAAGACATTTGAAAAGAAAGAATATTCTCTATAGGTAAATTTCAAAATTCTGTATATATCATCATTAGTTGTTATTATAGCAGTTAGTATTGACTGAGTACTAAATAGGTGTTTATTATGTCTTGAGCATTTTATATGTATAAGTTTATTTAATCATCAAACAATTATATCCTTCACTTTGTAATGAGAAAACTGAGGCAGAGAGATGGCAAGTATATTGCCCCAAATCCAGCTAGCTAAGTGGGGGAAACACATTTGGTACCCAGGTTGTACAGCTCTTTAGGCAATGTCCTTAACCACTTTCCTTTGTACATATTTCTATATTACTATATTATTATTTTCATATTTTCACCTACTAAATAAACATATTAACTATATCAATTGTTTTACATACTAAACTTTTGTCTTGAATGACCAAAAACTGAGAAAACGTTAAATGTTTCTTACTGTGATTACTTTTTATCAATTTTACATTCTTCCATTAGATTTTGCTGTGTGTTTTTTTGTTTTTTTTTTGGGTAGTGCCTTGGTATATAGCACATAAAAGCACACACCTTTCACAAATTCATTATGGATTTTACCTGTAAAAACAAATATAAAGTATTTGGCACATGGTAACCACTCTGAAATCACTGTTTCTGATTATTACCTTCTTCTGTCTTCTCCCTTCTTAGCTTTCTGATCTTGATTTTGTCTCCATGAGCTGTCACTTTCTTTTTGTAATTTTTCTGGAAGTCTACATAGGTATTATGCTTTGTATTTTCTTCTCTCTTGTACATGTATCAGCTTGATTGGTTATGGAATTCTTGGATCATAGAATGATTTTCTGAAACTCTGAAGACATTGCTCCATGAACCTCTGACATTTAGTATTGCAGAAAAGCTTGAAGCCAACTTGAAAGTTTACATTTTCCTTTTGTAAATTACACCCAGCCCCTGCCATCCGCCCCCCCTGCACCATGTTGATGCATGTAAATTTTTTTCTCTAGTCCTGAAATTTAAATGTTTCACCAGGATATATCAGGTTTAAATCTGTTTTAATTAAATATGTCCTTTATATTTGGAATTACATGATTTTCTTTTGACGCATAACATTATATTGGTTTCAGGTGTACAACATAATGATTTGATATACAAATATATTGCAGAATGACCACCACAATAAGTCTACATAACATACTTTCAAAATTTTTTCTTGTGATGAGAACTTTTAAGATCCACTCTCTTGGCAACTTTCAAATATACAGTATAGTATTATTTACTGTAGTCACCATGCTGTACATTACATCTCCAAAATTTACTTATTTTATAAGTGGAAGTTTGTTTTGACCAACTTTCACCCATCATTTTTTCCCTTTTCTTTTTGCTGTTCCATCTGCTGAGTCTTTCCTTCTAGACTTCTTATAAAACTTATTTTAGATTTACTGGATTTGTCTTACAAAATTTTAAATTGCTTTGGCAACATTGTCTATTTTCTCTAGAAGTTCTGGAAGGATTTCTCTAGCTTATTTTTCTAATCTATTGATTCTAATTCTACAGAATCTCATCTTCTCTTTATGAATTCCATTGCATTAGAACATTTAATGGTCATATTTTTCATCTTAAAGCAACTTTTCCTGCTCTCAGATTATATCTTTTATATGACTTCATGCTTTTATACTTAATAGACCAAGTGTCCTCTTGAATCTTTTAGGAAATACATATTAGAGATTTTCTATAGTTTTTCCTGGCTTTTATTAATAAAGCCATTTTAAGGGAATATTTTTTTCTGCCTGTTCCGCTTAATTCCCTTTTTTTGAACTACTGAATTTTTATAATTTTCTCTTTGCTTATTCTGACAAGTAAGCATACATGGGAGGGATGGAGAATGAGACAGTGATTGGATAAATAATTGGTGATGGAAACTGTAAGCTTGTCCATATTTGGAGTTTTATGTGATTTTTTTTTGAAAGGTTGTTTTGATTTTAACCAAAAAGGAAGGGAGAACAAGGAAGAGAGGAGAGAGGGAAGAAGGGAAAGAGAGAGAGAAAAAGGAAGGAAAGAAGAAGAAAAAAATGAAGGTAGGATTAGCTCTACTGTAGTTTTACATTGTCAAATTATAGGGGCATTGCCACTGAAGAGTAGGGTGTGAATTAAAGCCAAGGGCAGCCACATCAGGTAGTTTTGCCCCTATGCCAAAGATAGTCTATTCCCTCTTTGTTTGCTGGGATAACGTCCCTATTCTCTAACTGGTAAGGCCTTTTTCTTTAGAGGCCAGCTGTGGCACTGCCCCCATTCTACTTGGCTTGCTCTATAGTTCAAGTGTAAACTGGGAGCAAATTATGCCGAGTCATCTCACTCTTGTTACCTCTAGATTTGCAACCTCCTCCCCAAGCCTCCTACCACTGTCATAATGTCCATTTTCACTGCAGGCCCTGCTGCTCTGTACTTAGGGTCAGTATATGAATTGTGAGTTGGCCAGCAATTCTCCCAATAGGGTCCCAATACAGCAATATATTCTGCAGAAATTTCTTGACTTTTCCCCCAATAGTTAGGTTTCCTTCCCTGATTTTCAGAGCTGATTCAGATTTTCCACAATTTCTGAATTCCTTTGGACATTTCATTAGGAATTTGGGAGAATGAGATGTTAAATACAAGGATTCAGACCAAAAGACTGTCTTTTTAATTTTTAGTTAAAGTAGCTTATTTTCAAGAATTATATCACAATTAACACTCTAGCAAATCAATGAGAGGTTGACATAGCTCCTAATTTTTGTGATTCTAAACTCTGGTCTACAGACTAGCTGCATTGGAAATACCTGGGGATTGCTTTATGAATGGAAATTCTCAAATTCCATTCTCAATTTGAATTCTCAAATTCAAATTCCACCTAGGAGATTCTAACAGAGTACATTTTAGTCTTTTTTTTTTTAATGAGAGCAAATGTAAATTAATTTTTCTTTTAGAATATCATGACAGTTGTTAAGGTAACTAGAGACCCCCTGATGTGTGGCAACAAGAAATTATTGCTCTAACTGTAGGGTGATTGTAGCTACATCTGAATAGGGCACTATTTGAAAATGAGATAGTAATCCCCTACAAATTCTTTGCTGGAGCTCTTAGATCTGGAGAAGTAATTTCATCATGTGTTGGTGATGATTTAGGAAAATTCTATTGTGCCTTTCTAAGATGATAGTTGGAATTGATGGGAGAAAAACGAAGAGGAACAGCTGGAGGCTTTGCAAGTACTTTCATGAGCAGAGTATTCCATGCCAGGAGGGAAGGCATTTTATAAGAATTTAAACATAAAAAAATGTTCTACTTCATGAATACATTTTTATTGGTGTTACTTAGAAATTTCAATACTGGCTTTATTCTCTAGGGTAACAAGCATAGATACACCTATTACTAAAGATTTAGTTGACACTTTCTGGTTTTATTTGGAGAAAGGGTTGGCTATTTAGATTAATTCATAATTCAGATCCACTGATATCAATTAGAAATGTTTATGCTTAGAAAGGCATATGAAAATACAAGAAAATAGAACTTATTTTAAAACTTTTTTAACCTAGGAACTCTGTCATCCAGCACTTAATCATTTGGTTCCCCTTCTCTTGCCAGCCAAAACTAACAGTCAGAGCACCTTAAGAAGAGGGATTAGATGTGACATCCTGATAAATCCCATTCAATTTGAGCTCTGTACCAAGAACAGAAGGACATTTGTTGTCCATCTGTCTTTGTATGAAATGGGAGACTTTGGTGATAGCACTACAAGCAATGTAATAGAGGGCTCTGAGTCTATCTTGTGGTGTATTTTTATTCAAACTGCAATCTCATGATACAGATATATACCACTCTGTGCTCTGAAATCACCCAAATAAAATTGCTAAGGCTTCTATATAATTCTGGGCTAACTAAACAATAACACCCATATCTCAATGGTCTGTGTGATTACACACACAAACTGCAGGTTTTCTATTCAGTTTACTACTCCCCTAGGAACTTTAAATATCACTATAGCCAGCCTCTAATTTCTTCTCCTTCTTATTCTGTTTATAAGTGCAACTTGGGATTCAAAGCAGAAAAGCATTTGCGGGGTTTAGGGGTTTAGAACTCCACCTATGAGTACAAAAGACATTAAATGCAAATCCTTTGTGTAGTTCATTGCATTAAGACAAGAACAGAAAACATTTATTAAATTTAATTATAGAAGGTGTGCATATAGAATAGGTAGGAAAAGAGCAATTTAGACATAAAACTAAAGTCAAGGATAACTGCACAAAAGGCATATAGAACAACAGCAAGAATACATGTGAGGATCTGCCCAATGTTTCAAAGCCATTGCGCTCTCCTAGGGCACACAGTATGCACACACACACACACACATACACACACACGCACACACACACACACACACTGTGACCTTTGGCCCTGTGTTAGTTTTCTGTTGCCACATAAAAAATTGCATAGATTGAGCAGCTTACCACAAAATTGATTTATTATCTCACAGTTCCAATGGGTCAGGAATCTGGCACGTTTTAGTTTGGTTCTTTGCTCAGTGCCTCACATGGGTGAAATCAAGGTCTTGCTGGCTGCATCCTCATCTGGAGGTTCGACTGGGAAAATCCACTTCCAAGCTCCCTTAAGTTTTCAGTAGAATCCATTCTTGCAGCTGTATAACTGAGATCCCCATTCTCTTTCAAGCTGTTGGCCAGGGTCACTCTCAGCAACTAAAGGCTGCTTTCCATTGCCCAATGGCTCCTTCTATAGGCTTCCACAACACAGCAGCTTACTTCTTCAAGGCCAGCCTTAAGGCTTCACTTGATTAGGTCAGGCCCAACCATGATAATTTCCCTGTTAATTAACTCAAAGCCAACTGATTAGGGACTTTAATTATATCTGTAAAATCCATTCACCTTTGCCATACAATGGAACCTAATCACAAGATTGATATGTCATCCTAATTACAGATTCTGACTGCACTCCAGGAGAAAATTATACAAGGCATGTAAACCAGAGTATAGGGATTTGGGGTAATGATCTTAGAAAGCTGCCAACCACAGGCACCCTAGTATTTATAGCCTTAGTCTGCCTTAATCCACATACCCTGACCCACTTTGCATTCTAACCACAATGTATTTTTGATTTTTACAAAGTCAAAACCCTTATTTTACTTATGATTTCACTATACTCCTAATCCTTGGCCTTAAGCTCCTTTGTCACCACTTGAGATTCCTCAAGGCCTGGGCTGCTCTTGGCTCCTTTGGTTGGAGACTTTACTTGGCCGCTTGTACTTGGCCAATTTCCCCACTAGAATAATCTCAAGCCAGGGAATTCACCTGGAGTCAAGATGCTCTCTTATTGTTGAACACTTGCCCGATGAATATCTTAGATATGTGCAAGATCTGTGATCCCAGGCAAAAGGGAGAAGAAAGAGAAATGGAAATCCCTCCAGAATCAGATGTGCACATATAAACTCCCACATTACTGCTTGATGGGTAGCCAGAGCCTGTTAGATTGTGAAGAAAATGAGAAAAGAAGAGTTCCCTTCTACCTAGTCAGCCTTGAAATTCCAGGATTGGTAGAGTCCCATGTTAGATGTTAAATGTCCTTTGAAGCTGCTGGATGAGATAGGGAGGGTGAGCCTTCCTGGTCAGGTGGCCCCAGGTGCCGTGTGTGACCAGGAAAATGCATTTTCCTAGAACACAAATTTTAACTCATAATACATTTCTCCCTAGAAACAAGGTTTCAGGTAATGTTTTGGTTACTAAGTCACCTTACAAACTCTTTAACAAAAACACCATAATGCAGAATAAATACATTTATATTTAAAATGTAAATACATTTATATTTGGCATAAATGCAGAATAGTTCAAAATGTTGGCATGTCTGCCTTACATGTCTATCATCTCTCCTCTATGGAGACTTGACTTAGGTACTCAACCAAACTGAGCAGGGATATCTTGTTTTGGCATAAGAAATGTTATCCTACTTTCTAAAATTATTTTTCAGGTAAGAGTTAATTGATGTGGAAATCAGTTTGGCTGTTCCTCGTATGACTCAGCAATTCCACGCTTAGGCATATACCCAAAAGAATTGCAAACAGGTGCTCAAATAAAAACTTGTACATGGATGTTTATAGCGGCATTATTCACCATAGCCAAAAGATGGAAATGACTCAAATGGTTATGAACTATTGAACAGAAAAACAAAATGTGTTATGTTTATACAATGGAATATTATTCCACCTTAAAAAGGAATGAATGAAACTCTGATATAAGCTACCACACGGATGAATCTTAAAAATATTGTATTTTCATAATTTCATAAGTGAAAGAAGCCAGATACAAAAGACTACAGGCTACATAATTCCATTTACATGAAATTTCCAGAATAGGCAAATCTATAGAGACAGAAATGGATTACTGAAATATAAAACAGAAAAATGTCATTTAGTGTTAAGGGAATTGAGGGTAGGGAGCTGATAACTAAGTGGTATGGGATTTCTCTCTGTGGTGATAAAATGTTCTAAAATTGCTGGGGTGGTTGTTGCCTGTCTCTGTGAATATACTAAAAACCATTGCATCACACACTTTAAATGGGTGAATTGTATGGTATGTGAATTATATCCCAGTAAAGCTGTTAATAAATAGAACTAATTACTGCTAAAAGGAAATCATGTTGGGTAAATAGAGGTAAAGCATGAACATAAGACCCTTTTCTCAAAGCCCAAGTAAGACGTGGAGCCTCATTTATGACAGAGTGACTTGCCCCTGGTGAAATCTTTTTCATTCACTGAAAAAATATATTTTTCTTTAGTTTTTGATCTAAAGAGCTTTAGTGAGTCTATGCTGTCTCTTAGTCAGATTTAGGGAGCTCTCTGGGAGGTGTACGTGTGGGCTTTGATCTTGGACTCCAGAGACAACAGTAACTCATCTTTGCTGTTTGAGGTTATTTACTTATCTCTCTTCCTGCAAAGGACCTTCATGTGGAGGGTTGGGAAGAGGGTGAAGGTGGATGTTTACAGTCAGTTTCTGAGGGATCCTTAAGCAGCTTGACAATAGCTATAAAGTCAAACTTCAGGTTTCTTGGCCATAAGAGAAAAAGAAGTTGTGTTCTGGAGTTTTTTTGAGCTAAACTGGACCAAGAGCTTTGAGGGAGAAAGGAAAGAATAGGAAATCAATAGCAATGGGCAGGTTTGAAGGGAGGCATGTCACAGGCGTTCTCATTATAAAGTAAGTGTTCTCCATGTTAAATAATTGCCACAGCTACTTAGCGGATGAGACGATGTCATTTGCATTTTAGGGATGAGAAGAGGAAGGCCTGGAGAGAGGGTCAGAGTTAGCAATGGTGGAGATGTAACTTGATTACAGGTCCTTTTGATTCTTCAAGTCTTCATCCTTCCTCTTTTCACTCTACATCAGTGATTCTCAATGGGAGGCAATTTGGAGCCATGTCTGGAGACATTTTTGGTTATGGCAACTGGATGGAGGAAAACTACTGGCATCTAGTTGCGTAGAGGCCATGGATGCAGCTAAATATCCTGTAAGGCAGAGCATAGCCTTCCACAACAAAGAATTCTCTGACCTCGAACCTCAACAGTGCCAAAAATGAGAAACTCTACTCTATACATAACCTAATATCTCATAAACTTCCATGTGTCCAGCAAAAACCCATAGATGATTCCAATTCCCACATTTATGTTTTTAGTCCAGATGTCTATTAAGAGCTTTGGACTTACGGATGCAACTGCTCTCTAGAAATATCGTCTCATCTATCCCCAAACTCAAAATGTTTAGTCATCACATATTTGGTCAATATTTAGATTTGCAATTGTGGCATTAATAACACAACTTTGGTTTACAGTTTATTTCTTTGAATCAGGATATAAGTAAAATCTACACATTGTGACTGGTAGGTATGTTGCTGAACATACTTCGAATCTACTGTCTTCTTCTATTTCTTTTTTAATGTAGGTTGATTTTGCTGATTGTAACCTGTGTTGTTCTAAACATCTTATACATTAGTAATTGTTCTGAAGGTTTGATTAGAGGTTTAATTAGATTCAAATTCAATCTTTTTTAGCAAAATTAATAAACAGGGCATGTTCTATTCTTCTATCAAGAGGCACCTAAAGGTTTTTTGCTTTTCTTTGTGGTTTTAGCAGCTATTACTGATCAATACCTACCTCCATTAACTCAAATGGTGAGGTACTAATTAAATAATTTCTTCCTCATTTATTAGCTGGTTTATTTCTATAAAGAGAAACTTTTTCTCATTTAGTATTGGTTACCTCTTGGTACAGTTCATATAGGAAAGGCAATAAAAATGCTTTACTCTTTCTCGTTATTTAACAGTTTTCAAAATAATTTACAGTTGCTCTAAAGTGGCAACCAATTAGTTTTATTACAATATCATTATAGACTTATAGACTGAAACTTATTTGATGTGTTTTACTCCTTTTAGTTGCTATCACTATTGACACTCTAATTGTCCCCTCCTTGGTGAATGAGAGCCGTTTGAACTTGGCTCCTTAGTCTCTCCAGATGTTGGGGGTTCATATATTGGATGGTGGTTTCTTTGTCTGTCTGATCCTGTTTGATTTTTGCAGATCATCCATATTTATGTTTTATAGATGGAAGTTCTTATTTTTCCTGAGGCTGTTACTTATTTGGTCTTTAAAACAATATCCTTTTGTCCTAGGAGGAAAAGAGGTATCAGAGAAAAGAGTCAAGAAATGTGAGAGTTTGCTGTCTTAATCTAATTTCTCTCTTTTTTTCCTTAAAATTTCCGTTTGATTTAGGTATAATTGACAAACAACATTGCAAGATATTTAAAGTGTGCATTGTGGAGATTTAATCAATATCTAAACATTGTGAAGGGATTTCCCTCATCTAGTTAATTAACACATCTATCACCTCACATATTTGTCTTTTTTTTTTTTTTTTGGTGAGAACCTTTCAATTTTACTCTCTTAGCAGATTTTAATTATAGAATACAGTGTTATAATCTATAGTCACTATGTCTTTTTTTTTTTTTTTACATCTTTATTGGAGTATAATTGCTTTACAATGGTGTGTTAGTTTCTGCTTTATAACAAAGTGAATCAGTTATACATATACATATGTTCCCATATCTCTTCCCTCTTGCATCTCCTTCCCTCCCACCCTCCCTATCCCACCCCTCTAGGTGGTCACAAAGCACCGAGCTGATCTCCCTGTGCTATGCAGCTGCTTCCCACTAGCTATCTATTTTACGTTTGGTAGCGTATATATGTCCATGTCACTCTCTCACTTTGTCACAGCTTACACTTCCCCCTCCCCATATCCTCAAGTCCATTCTCTAGTAGGTCTGTGTCTTTATTCCTGTCTTACTCCTAGGTTCTTCATGACATTTTTTTTTCTTAGATTCCATATATATGTGTTAGCATATGGTATTTGTCTTTCTCTTTCTGACTTACTTCACTCTGTATGACAGACTCTAGGTCCATCCACCTCATTACAAATAGCTCAATTTCATTTCTTTTTATGGCCGAGTAATATTCCATTGATCTAATTTCTGAAAGACGTTTCTAAAATGTAAACAAAATTATGTCATTTCCATGACTGAAACTTGTAATGGCCCATATCTCCCATCAGAACCAACTCCAAACTCCTTAAAGGGCTACTTTATCTTCTGAATCCTGCTTACCTTGCTCTTGCTAAACTTCAGCCACATGGAATCTTGTGGTTCCTCAAACTTGCCACTGTTCCTCCAGCTTATTGTTTTTTGCTCATTATGCTCTTTCTGCCTGATCACCTGGAGTACTGCCCACCTCTTATCTTTGTCTCCTTGACTTCTGTTCCTCCTTAAGTCTTACTCTAGATATTATTTTCTCTACAGGGTTTTCTCTGAACAGGGTACCTATGTCTCCTAGTTGCCCTGGGACAGTTCTAGAATATGCCTGATGAAGATCTGTCAATTAATGTCTATTTTTAATGCCTCCTTTCACTCTCACAAGGTCCCATTTTGGATGATACATTGTTTAATCCTCGTATCTCTGAACCCACAATTCCAGAACTGTGTTATACCCCTCCTGTGGTTTTCCATGGCATTCTGTAACTGCACCTAACATTTTCACATGCAATTACAGTATCCCATTTACTTGTTTATCTTTGTTATGGATTGAATAATGTTCCTCCCAAATTCATATATTGAAGCCCTAAATCCCAATGTGACTGTATCTGGGGATAGGGCCTTTAAAGAGGTAATTAAGGTTAACAAGGTCACAAGGGTGGGGCTCTAATCTAATAGGACTGGTGCCCTTATGATAAGAGGAGGACACACTCGAGATGCATGCACACAAAGGAAAGACCAGGTGAAGCCACAGCAAGAAGGCAGCCATCCACAAGCCAAGGAGAGAAGCCTCAGGAGAAACTAAACCTGCTGTCATCTTGATCTTCGATTTCTAGCCTCTAGAGCTGTGAGAAAATAAATTTCTGTTGTTTAAGCCACTTAGTCTGTGGTATTTTGCTATGGTAGCCCTAACAAACAGTCTTCTTCACCACAATGACTCATTCATTTTTGAAATCCCTGCTACCAGTTGTAGTGGTGTTCATTGTGGGCACTGTATCATCAGGGTTCAGTCAGAGAAACAGACCCACTAGGAATGATATATCACAAGGAATTTATTGTAGGGAGTTGACCTTATATGATTGTGGGAGCTTGTTAAACAGCCTATCAAGGTCTGTTGTCTTTATATCTGAGTTAGGAAGGAAGGCACCAGGGAAGAAAAGATGATGAGCAAGGAGAGACTGGAACCCCTGGGGATGAGACTGGAACGCATAAGAATGGACTAGAACCCCTATTGGTCTGTTCATATCTCCAATTTCAATATTGCAGGTGACCTGTAATGGAAGCTTGAGTCCTTTGTCACAGAACTAAGCATTCACCTGTCCCAGGAGTTGGAGAAGCTGAGAGGGGGAGCAGGGGGAGCAGTGGACAGGGATCTGCCCTCCACCATCAAGGTGAGCCAGCAGGGGGCACCATGTGTGTGAGTTGCAATAGTGCCTAGCAGAGAACCTGCATAGGTCTTCCAAGTATTAAAGAAAAAACAAGGCTGCTGTTTCACTTCCACCTCTCAGGTATTATGCAGATATCACTTGTGGCCCATAGTAACTTGGAATTACACAGTGAAGAGAATTCCTGGAAATGTGGTTCCATCTTAACTCAACTGACACAATATGAATCCACTACAGGCACTCAACATGGTTTGCTGAATAAGTGATACCAAAGCTAGTAACATCATCACAGTGTCATGATCCTTCTCCTAGAATGGAAAGGACCCAAAGAACCCACTTAGCATCTAGTCTAGGAGCTTCATGTATCAGTATTCCCTGGTGGACTTTGAGGGCATTAAAATTTTATCATGAGGTTGGTATTTTATAACTAAAATAATAGGGATGAATCAAACATATGAGATATAATGTTTCAAAAAGAAGATTGAATCATGAGCACTAGCTATAGGGTTAATTTATAATGCAGCTAAAATATAGAAGATTGACAAAGAATATCAAGTAGTGGTGGTCTTTGTTTCACATTCATCCTGAAATTAATGTGATTACAGTATACCTGGTTTGTGAAATTAGTTCACATTTTTTGGTTTTGATTTTGCCTCTTCCATCTACTGATTGCTTTTTCACTCATTCAACATGAACTGAAGAGGGAGTAGTGGGAATTTCTGAAACACCTAATATACTGTGACATTGAAACATTGTGTTCTCTCAATTTCCCAGGGACCAGTAGTTTGAAGTGGAACAAAACCCACCATTACTGTTGATTACTATATTGAAGGACAATATATGTTTCAACACATTAACTCTCAAAAATGATTTATTGGGCTTCCCTGGTGGTGCAGTGGTTGGGAGTCCGCCTGCAGATGCAGGGGACACGGGTTTGTGCCCCGGTCCGGGAGGATCCCACGTGCCGTGGAGCGGCTGGGCCCGTGAGCCATGGCCGCTGGGCCTGCGCGTCCAGAGCCTGTGCTTTGCAACGGGAGAAGCCACAGCAGTGAGAGGCCCGCGTACCGGAAAAAAAAAAAAAAAAAAAAAAAAAGATTTATTGCCTTAGCATCTAAACAATACTCTGTAACCGGTGACAGTAGTTTTTAGATAAGTGATCATTGGCATGAGTACTGCTCAGTCCCTTAATCTCTGGGACACAAAATCCCCATGAACATGGGATATTTTTCTTTTTTACTTGCCAGGGTCACTTCAGGAACCAACCCCAGGATGATAGATGTGTCATTCATTCTTATATCTTCCACTTGATCACTGTTGGAGGGGAGGTATAGTTGCAGGAGACAGAAGTGCACACTCAGCCTTAACCAAGTGACCAGACCATTCAAAAGCTGCATACCAAGCATATGAATGACTTTGGCAAAATGTCCACAGTAGAATAATTGGGTAAAATATTATTGTAAGATAGTAAAATTTTATTGATCCAATTAAATCTCAGGCATTGTTTTTGTAATGTGCAGGTTACTAGCACTTCTCTTTTAAATGGTTTTGACTATGGAGAATGATTTTTTAAAAAATCTTTCTAACTGCTTCACTAGAACTGAAGGGAGAAAAAAATGACCCCATGGCCCTCCCCTCTCTTTCTAATGAGGTAAAAGTCACAAAACCGGAAATGCACATGGATTTTCTCGACTATTTCTTTTAATACAAACATAAGAATGATAACCAACTCTTTGTCCTCAACTAATTCCATATAGAGTTATGCACGGGATGCAGTATATGGGCTTGGCAGTTATATGAGAGGAATTTACATCTTCTAAAAGCGAAGCAGATAGGAGAGAAATGAGCTGAAATAACAGAAATGAGAAAATGGTAATAAATCACAAATGATAATCAGAAAGATAAAATTAGTGGCAAGGATCTAACAAGTCTCCAAAGGTCCATAAAACTCCTTGCTTGCTGGCAACATAACAAAGAAAGATATCCCATCAAATCATGCTTCTTTGGGTCTCCTAACTAACGTTGCAGCTCACCTCTCTTCTCCCAGCTCATCAACTCTCATCTCTCTTAGAAATTAAATGAGCTCTCTCTCCCTGTTCTCATTTGGTCACTGAAAAGTAGAGGCTCACTTGAACCACTAGAGGGATCTCTTTTCTTTGGAAAGGAAAACAGCTATCTAAATTGTATAATAAACTGTGAACTTGAAATGACACAGGAAAGAGGCAAGCAGGACTGCAAATTAACTATTGCAGTTTTCAAAGATGTTTCAGTGTCTGCAGAGGGGTCCTGCCCCTGGGGAGTCCAACCTTTCCAAGGTCCTGAGGGAGATATGGCAGAGATGGACTCTGTCACATAAACATGCTTTGAACTGCTTGAGGGGACTTCAATGAAATCTTGAAGAAAGAAAGCTACAGGCTGAAGAAAGGACAGCGATAGTTCAGATCATGAAGGCCAATTGCCACAAGCTCCTGTGGAATTTGTAACTCTTATTTTATGGTAGTTTTGAAGAACTTCACATTTTGACATTTCAACACTTCAGACATTTGAAAAGAATGAGAGCGAGGTGACACACACACATAGACACAGACACACACAAACATACTCATATACACAGACACACACATCATCACTTAATTCTCACAATTTATGAAGGAGATATTTGTATTCTCATTTTACATACATAGAATCAGACTTGGGGAAGTTAAGTCATTTCTTCAACTACTAAGTACAAAAGCCAAAATTTTAACTCAGTTCAGATACTTTTTCTTTTACTTAAGCTTCCTGTGTTAAAAGACAGAATTTTGGAAGAAAGTGTCCTATGTTAAGTATCTGATAGCTCAGAAATATAACACAGAAGATAGTCATATAATATAAACTTCTGAAAAACAGATGTAAGGAAGTTCAGAGAAAAAATTAATAGTTTTATATGGAGAGATTTAAAAGTCTAGAAGAATCACAGAAGTGAAATTTTGACAAAATAGTCACGAAATTGCAATGAGGGAAAAAAGAGAGACACACTGAAAGGGATCATTGTAGTGACATAAAAAGCTCTCTGAAATAACTAACTGTGGAAATGCCTCCTTGGGTCTTCTTGTCATGCAGACCGTATTTTCCTTATGTGTTCCAGTCATCTTTTTTTAAAAATTAAATTTAATTAATTAATCTATTTATATGGCTGCATAGGGTCTTAGTTGCGGCATACAGGACCTTTCGTGGGAGCACACTGGCTCTTTATTGCGGTGCACAGGCTTCTGTAGTTGTGGTGTGCAGGTTTCTCTCTAGTTGTGGTGTTAGGGCTCCAGAGCATGGGGATCAGTAGTTGTGGTGTGCATGCTCTCTTGTTGTGGCACGCAGGCTTAGTTGCCCCATGGCATGTGAGATCTTAGTTCCCCAACCAGGGATAGAATCTGTGTCTCCTGCATTGGAAGGCAGATTCTTAACCACTGGACCGTCAGGGAATTCCCTCCAGTCATCTTTTGAGTCTTCTCTTCCTTGCTGACAAAAACATCCTAACTGATACTCAAGTGATCATTTTATTTTAAAAAGAAAAGTCCTGTACAAAATGAGAAAGACGTGACTTAAAGTTGTTATAGAAATACTTAGTGTTTTAACAAAGAGTAAAGCAAACTAGGGTCAACAGAAGTAAACAAAATTGTTTGGACATTAGAGAAACTAATGCTATCAGTCTGTGATCTCAGAATCAGGAATAGTGCTCAGACACTGGAGACACTGATGCATCTGTCCTGGTTAGACTCTATGAAATAGGAATATATTTACTAGTACTTCCAGAGTAACTTGGATATGTGTCCTCAACAGTTCATTTGTACCTATTCACAAAGTGGCTAACATCCCAGCAAGGACCTTCTGATACTGCCTGCATGCATCCTGAGGTCTGATTAGTCCTACCTCCTTGTGTCCTTCCAATTATCAACATGATCTTTTTTGCCTCTTGCTTTTTGTTACATTGTCCTTCAATCTGGAGTGTCCTCTTCCCTTGGTTTTTCTCCTGTCTCCTCTGCCTAACCAATTTATACAATTCCTCAATGTCTATCTCTTGTCTTGCTCTGTTACCTTTAGTCTCAATGCTTCCTCTTGTTTATGAATTCCAAAATATTCACTGGTAGTATTATATCACTGATTATGTAATCTTTAAACATGTGCTAGTATTATCTCTCCAATATAATTATTTCTGTGACTACCATATTGTTTTGCAGAGTGCTTGTTCAACAAAGACTTGTTGAGATTGGAAGAAACAAGACCAGCTGGGTAATTTGCAGCCTTCCAAATATAAAGTGATGGGAAATGAGTGATGGTAATAAGGATGGCAATAAAGACATCATAAAGAAGGTGAATAAGATTTGGTAGTGGATGAGTATTACGTGAGAAGGAGGACAGCTTTGGTGGATTACAAGATCTTTGGTTTTCGCGTCTGGAGATACTCTTAGTGCTACAGGTGGAAAGGGATAATTGTAAAAGGAAGCTTCGTGGTGGAAAAGTAACAGTTATTACTGGAATTTGGACCAGCCCAATGTGTTGACCACATGGTCAACCTTTATATGGTACAATTTAAAGGTACTGAAATAATTGTTACTGCAAATTATCTCCCTCACTAGTCTTCCAGAATGTCTACCCTGTCTGATTTCAATTCCACATTTGTACATCTGCCTTACCAATCTGGGGCTAAGATACAGCAAACTGTATTTCCCAGACTTGTTTGCCAGCTGGCTTCCTGTTAGGTTCTGCCAAGAAGCACTAGAGTGACGGGAACACAAGAAGGAGACAAGGACTTGCTTATTCCTATTTGCTGTTCCAGCTGCTATCACCTTAGCATGACAATTCATGCAGCAGTGACATTTCACCCCAGTAGGAACAGTCTGTCTTAACAATGGCCTCTGGTTTCAATTTCCTGCTTCTTTGAATTCTAAAGCTAGTTGATTGCTCTCCTTCATAAGTACCAAGTGCAACCAGGCATTGCCCCCTCCTTAGAGGTCTGAGTCCCAGATCTGCAAGGCCCCTGCTTTGAGATCCTAAATTCTAATAATTTAACCTCCTCCTTTTTATTCCCCAAGCTTTATGTGTAGTAGCTTGCATGTTGTCTCTGGGTAATCTTCAGTGTTTTCTGTTGCTCTGCCAGCCCTCAAACCTGTATAACCAGCTTCTATACTAAATCTTTTTGCTGCAATACTTATTGTTTTCTGATAGCATCTGACTGACACCGCTAGGAGACTCTAGCAGTTAAAGGTTTATGCAAATAGAGTTGGGGTCTCCAATAATTCTTTTGGAAAGATCAAGGAAGGATTTTTGCTTAAAAGTAGCACTTGCAAATGACCTTGAATATGGCTTTAGAAGTGTAAAGATGGGATGGAAAAAGCTTTTCAAGGCATGAAAGCACTATAAAAATACTCATTAACAGGAAACACAAAATATTAAAATTATGTTGGAAATCATGATGTGTAAAAGTTAATATTTGGTAATGAATTTGCAAAGGTAGCATTGTATCAGATATTAGTTGAGGGATCTTTAAAGCCAGGCTCAGAACTGCTGAATCTTTAAAGGCTTTTGAGTAGCTGGGTTGAAATGTTAGGAAGTTAGAGGAAGAAAGAAGGGAAACATATTATTGAACATCTATACTTTGGAAGATAATGTAGTAACTATGAGTAAGTTCTGTGAGATAATAGAGATAATAGGGATGTCATATTCTTCTATTTTTCTAGCCAGATTTAACCTGCTCTGTGTTTCCAACCATCTGACTGGCAGGACATCCAATAACAGTCATTATTAGAACTTACTCTTTACTTTCATCTAAGAAGCTGGGGCTCACACTATTCTGTGAAAATGGAAGAGGTCCCTGGTCTTTAGTGCATGATGGCCACCATTGTTTTGTTCATTTTAATGCTGGGCAAGTCTATTGAGAGCTGCAGAGATGCTCTGGTTGGGTTCCAGAGATGCCTTTTCACATGGTCTTCTTTGACACAAGAAATTTGTAGTTGCTCTCAGGGCCACAGTGTGTTTTTCAGCCTCTTTGTATCTCTACAGTCATCCCCATTAGAAGTTTTGCCACTTCCTGAGCTTTGCTTGGAGTAGAATACAGGTTCTGCACATGCCCTGTGAGAGGCAGAATAGTCATCCCACAAAGACGTTAATCCTAGTTCCCAGAACTTATGACTGTTACATTATATGGAAAAGGGGAATTAAGGTTGCAATAATGATTAATGTTTCTAATCAACTGACTTTAGGATTTTCTGAGTAGGCCCAGTGTAATCATAAGCATCTTTAATAGTGGAAAAGGGAGGCAGAAAAGAAGATTGGAGTGATCTGATGTGAGAAAGACTCAAACTGCTGTTCCTGGTTTTGAAGATGGAGTAAAAGGACCATGAACCATGGCATGTGGGCAGCTTCTAGAAGCTGAAGGCAAGGAAACGGACTTTCCCCTAGAGCCTCCTGAAAGAGCGTATTCCTGCTGACATCTTGATTTTAATCCAGTGAGACCTCTGTTGGGTTTCTAACCTACAGAACTGTAAGATAATATATTTGTAGGTTTAAACCATAAGCTCATGGTCATTTCCTACAGCAGCAATAGGAACCTGATATACTCCTGGAGCTGCCACATCTCTTTCCCCTGGACGTGGGTTGCTTCACTCACACCTGCATGCCTGACACAGTTTGCCTTCCTCTTATCTCAGTTTCAACATATTCACCCTTCCCTCTTTCAGGGCACTTCCAGAAACACAGGGATATTTCTGTACAGACCCTGAAATACAGAAATATTTTCATTTTCCCCAAGAAAAGCTTAGACCTTGTAAGAGTCAGCAAACCTTAGTCCACAGGCCAAATCTGGCTGATGGTTGTTTTTGAAAATAAAGTTTTATTGGAACACATTCATTTGCATATTGTTTATGGCTGCTTTCATACTATAAAGGCAAAGTTAAATAGTTGCAGCAGAGACCACATGGCCAGCAAATCCTTAAATATTTACTATCTGAGACTTTGCAAAGGAAGTGTGATGACCTCTACCTTAGAAACAAAATATGGCTAAATCTGAGGGCGGGGATGGGGATTAATATGGGGAGAGCAGAATTTCCTTTTCAATTGTTATTCTACAGCAGCCGTAAGTAAGACAGAAATTACTTCAGTTGATTAACTCATGGTTGGTGTAATGGGCTGAATGGCAGCCCCAAAGACATCAGGTTTTATCTCTTGAACCTATAAATGTTACATTGTTTGGAAAAAGGGTCTTTGCAGATGTGAATAAGCTGAGAATAATTAAGATAAAGAGCTAATTCTGGATTATCCTGATGGGTCCTATATACTGTCATGAGTGGCCTTATACAAAAGAGGTAGAGGGGGATTTGATATACACACAGAGGAGAAGGCAATGTGGAGACAGAGGTGACATTGGAGTGACAGAACCCACAATGAAGGAACGCCAAGGAATGTCAGCTGCCACCAGAAGATAGAAGAGGCAAGGGATGGATTCTCTCCAAGAGCCTCAGCAGGAAGCACAGCTCCGCTGACACCTCAATTTTGGACTTTGGCTTTCAGAACTCTGAGAACATAAATTTCTGTTGTTTTAAGCCACTGAAGTTGTGGTAATCCTGTTACAACAGCAATGAGTACAGTTGGGAAGACCATACTGAGAAGACTGCAAACTTTTAACTGGCCCACATGATTGAAGCCAGTAAAAATTTTATCAGCTTATGAATTCCAGACTCATTATTTCACATAATATCTGGCTTTGGTGGAAGAAATGCAGAGAAATGTGAAGGAACAAGCTTTGGGACTTATAGACTTGGTGAGTATTCAAATCATTTAATAGTGTATAAATGATTTCACAGTAATACAGTCAAAGTTCTTAGAGTAAATCATTTTGATTCCCACTTCTGTCTGGCATAGAGAAATAATCAGCATTTCAAAATGAGCGCTTGGCTCTTCTATCATTGCCTCAATAATGCTTATGGAGCATACGGTATGCCAGCTTACATTCCCTTCAAAATCAATATATGTACACATGTTATATTGTATTGTATATCTATAAAATGCTCTCTCACCCCCGTTAGCATATTTAATATGTTAAATATGCTAAATATTTAGGCCTGTTTCACTGAAAACCATTTACAGCTGGCTTATTCTTATAGATTGGTACATATTTGAACTCTTAACATCTATAATATACTCCTCTGGCTTTAATATGTATTATTCTTTCCTAAGAAAGCTGCATATCTTGGTAAAACTGGAAATAAGAAGATGATCTATTTGGGGTTTTGATGGTTTAATGCCAAAATTTTTAAAAGTAATCATATTATTCATTTCACTCTACCAATTCAAAGTCAAGTTTTAAAACTCCTCTAGCAGTGGGAATAATCCCTTTTCCTGGTAGTGCATACCTCTTGTGCACCATATTGAATTCTCTTTGTCCAATCACAGATGAGGAACTGTTTCTACACAGGCTGGACTTCTCATAGGGATAGCCTAACAGGGCGTGGGCTCAGGTAATACAAGTGTGTTGCTGCTCCCCTTCTGTCCTGGGGTCTCCCTGAGGCTGAGAGCGTCTGCTCCTGAGGTTTATTCCATTAGGCTTTCTCAAAGTCCCTCCATTTGCGCAACCTCTTGTGGTGGCCAACTCAACAATGAACCTTTGTCAGGACCCTCCCTTCTTCCCTGTTTACCATCCCCATTCCATCGCATTTCTGAATAAGTCCATTCATGCAGCAGCTTTTATTTTAGGCTTTGTTTTTGGGGGGAAACCCAAGCTAAGGCATTAGAATACTGCAGTCAAAAGAAAACACCAGTAGATACTAATTTTTAAAACCTTTCCATTAAGGATATTTACAAGTAACAAAAGTAGAGAGAGGAGTAAAATGGAACGCCTTGAACCCTTCACCCCATATGCCTTTCCCCAGAGTATTTTTGAAATAGATGCTTAGACAAGGTTTTTATTGGAAGGTGAAGTAAAGGTAAATACATATGTAATTTTGCTAGTTAATACTAAATTTCCCTCATCAGGATTATATCCTTGTAGATCCTTCTTACCAAGAAAATATAAGAGATCCCATTTCCCTATAGCCACCCAAACAAAGTATGTTGTCAAACTTTTGGATTTATGCCAATCTCATCTGTGTAGTTTTAATTACATTCTGTTATGTGAGCAAGTTTTTGTGTTTATTTGTGAATTCTTTCCTCATATCTTTTGTCTACTTTCCTATAGGGCTGTGGGTCTTTTGCTTTTCATTTTTCAGAAGGTCTTTCATATGAGGGAAATTAACACTTTGTGATATAATTTGAAAATATATTTTTTCAGTTTTTGTCATTTTATTTTGTTTTGGTGTTCTCATGCATTTCTTCTGACCATATCTTTATAAAATAAAGACCCTACAAAGTAATTTTGGAGAAGGGATTTGTATGAGAGATTATATTAAATAAGTATTGAGTGAATTAACCTTTCCTATATACTTTACGAATGATTTACTATAAAATGTTCAAGTTTGCAAATTATCTCACATCATTCCAACACTGAGTAGTTATCGTTTTGTCTAATTCTCTATGTCCTTTTTTTATTCTTTGTCACACTTTCCTCCCTTTCTCTCTCCTCTGAGTTTTTCAATTTCTCCCTCCCGTCCTCTGTTTCTTTCTTCCTTCCTTCCTTTCTTTCGTCCCTACTTCCTTCCTTCCTCCCTCCCTTCCTTTCTTCCTCCTTCCCTCCCTCCCTCTCTCCCTTCCTTCCTCCCTCCCTCCCTCCCTTCTTTCCTTCCTTCCTTCTTCCCTCTCTCCCTCCCTCCCTCCCTTCTCTCTCTCTCTTTCTTTCTTCCTTTCCTCCTTCCTTCCTCCCTCCCTTCTTTCCTTCCTTTTCCTTCCTTCTTTCTTTCCTTCCTTTCTTCCTTCTTCCTTTATTCTTTCCCTCCCTCCTTCCCTTCTTTCATTTGCCTTCCTTCTTTCATTTGATATATTATGATGAGCAAACAGGAGAACAAACAATTAATACGAACACCAGTAAAATTGCAACTCTGACATGTGCTAGAAGGAGAGACGCACGATGCTATGTGAGGCTGTAACTGTTGGGTTTTCATCTAGCCAAGGGAGATCAGAGAATATGTCTTTGAAGAGCTAACAATTAATGAAACTCTGCAGGATCAGTAAGAACCAGAATAAAAGCAGAGGGGCTAGGCTTTTAGCCAAAGGGAACAGCATCTGCAAAGGTCTTGTGAAGAGAGCAAGTGTGGAAGTAGAAGAGACTGAGAGTGAGGCCATTGTGAGTGGAGCAGAGAGTGATGAGAGGCTGGAGTAAGGGAAAAGGTAAGGTGATTGATGTAAGGGTAAAGGTAATGGGTAAGGGGCAGAACTTGTGGGGTCACGATAAGGATCTGTGTCTTTATCCTAAGACCATTTTGCAGCCATGGAAGTGTTTAAAGAGAAGGGAGTGGGTATGATCAGATCTGTATTTTGAAAAGGTCATTATGACTCCTGTATGAAGAAGTGCAGATAGGAATCAGGCACTGTGGTTTGAGAGAGGACAGCAGGTGATTAGGGTGGGTGTCAGCAGGGGTAGACCTAGTGCATTTAACGCTGGAATGTCTCATTTTTAAAATATCTCCCCAAGTGACAAAATTATTTTCAGAAATAATCATCAAATGAAACAGACAGCTTATAATGATAATGGCTAGAAAAGAAATACAGGCAAGGAAGACTTTCTTTCACTGAACTTTGTGTCACACCAATAAAAAATAATTGAAAGATAAAATAATGTTGCACCAAAATGGATAAATGCACAGCTACTCATTCAGTTGTTTTTATATCTATTTAACAGTTTAAACTTTAATCATCTGATTATAATTCTATAATAATATCTTATATAAATAATTTCCTGACAATTAGTAAGGGAATTTTCTTAAAACCAAACTGTAGGCAGCAACTCAGTGACAAAATTGATGGAACATTTTGTTTTCTTGATCCATTTTTGAGTTTTAAAATGATTACTAACTTAAAAAGAATAAATTTCAATTTTAATGATGCTATTCAATATGTATAAATTAAAAATTGTACTTAGCAAATGGAATGTTGTACCTCATGGTTCACCTTCTATTTCACTTTTTTAATGTTTTTAACACAAATGTAGACTCTAAGTGGTCACACAGAATGACAGAATTGAAGTAACTCAAGTTCTGCTTCTTTATCTTTTACAGTCAATGTGTTTTCATCATATATTTTGAATCTACTGTTTAAATGAAAGAATACCTACAGCATCCAAAGAGAGCTCAACTGATTTCTGAACCATTACAAAGTTGTTTTGAAATGAAAGCTTATCATATGCTGAATCCACAAGTGTTAAAACCTGAGTGTACAACTGGGAATTCTCCAAATTAGCTTCCCTGTAAAACTACAATATTTATTGAAGGATAAGTAGTAAAAATGTGCTGACTTGAAGCTTATGTATATTATTGTTAAAACTTAACAGCAGCCAGAGAAATTACTTAGAATTTAGATCCACGAAAGATTCCAGGGAGGAGGAATACTTTTGTCACTGACATTATTAAGAATGGCAATAATGAAAAGCAGAGGTTTTAAAATTCTCAGTAGATACTATATACCCCTTAAATGACTGCACCTGAGGAAGACCTCACCAACCACTTGGTCCACCCCTGGGTGACAGTGAATGTGGAGAAAAACGGGTAAATTCACAGGAGAAGTAGTTCAAAAAGGAACCTCACTTAGTCCCTGCTCTTAGAAAGTTTGTGCTGTGAGAAATGGGGAGGGGAGGCATGTAACTCCATCTGTAATGACCTCCTCCTGCCTTTCCAGTGGAGAGGGTGTCTGGTGAGAGTGAATAGCTGAGGATGTATTTTGGCATAAGACTGACAAAAATGTTCTCCTTGGCCAAACTCGAGCCAGGCTCCTATGAGCACTTTTCTGGATTAAGCCTAACCTTGGCCTATGAAGACTTGAATAAAACATTAACACAGTTTTGAAGAGCAATGACCCTAGTCCCTCTCCCACCCACCCCCAACACCCCCACCCTTAAAGTGCCTGCAGGAGAGAACTCAAGGCTGCCCTAAGACTTTACTATTTGTCTCAATCAACACCTGAAGACAGGGCCTCTGCCTCCCATCCTCTGTGGGTCTATAGGCACCAAACTTCTCCATAAGCACCGGTTAATAAACCCAGATGGGTTTCACATGCACCAACCTCCTTTTCCTAATTTTTGTAAATTTTCTCTTCCCTGACTCTGTTGAGCCCCTGCTCACTCCTCTCCCTATCCCCTCATTCTTCCTCTAAAATGTCCAGTCACCACTGTACTAATCAGAGCTGAGTTCGGTTTACTCCGGACTCATTTCCCTATTGCAGTAGCATATTACCAACTAAGTTCTGTCCTTTACACTTTAGTGTCCAGATTTGTTTAACTTTGACAAGACTTACAAATCATCCTAAATACATATTTGAACAAAAGTAGCCACATGAAACAGAGGCACCACAGAGATAAGATCCACAGGAAAATTCTACTATAGAAAGTCCTTCAGATGAGATATATCTGACTCTGTTGAAAGTGGTTAGAAATAGAAGCTGGACCAGGCAGAAGACTGGTGGAAATTGAAACAGTTGGTCCATTGGCAGGAGCTAGCAATAGAGATGAAGATTTTAACTAAAGGCTTTGGAGCTGCCAGAGCTAGATGGAGAGAGAAACTTGTAGAATATACTAGGTTAATGGTAATTGCTAAAACACAGATTTGTAAATAATGTGGAGAGTTTTAAACAACAAGGATCATTAGATCAAGCAAAACTTTCAGTTTTCCAGCAAGTTGTATGAGATGGAATCAAAGGTCTAAGGTACTAATGGGAATTTTTTAAAAAGTCAAGCAATATAACCCCTGTATATACTATTTTGCCAAGTTATAGCTCCACTATATCAATAAATGTGACTATTTGACAGCAAGTTACATATACACAAAGAGGCACAGATTTTCTGCTTATTAAATGCTGACATTACATTTGCTAATCAATCATTCACTTATTCTGTAAAATATTTGATACTTATGGAATGCCAGACTCTGAACTATGCAGTGGTCCCTGTCCTCTGAGAGCTTATAGACCAGATTTAATGAAGGTGAAAGTGCTCCAGGAGTCTTTTACTCACCTCTTCTTATATCCATCCCTAGCCTTTCTCAGCTCTGCTCTGTATCTGAGGAGATCTGAACTTTTGGGCTGCATTTCCCAGGCTAAGCTGGAATATGGCTGGGTTTGGCCAAAGAGAGGCAATGAAGAGAGGATGGAAGGTGGCGGAACTGGAGAAGCCAAAGCGCTAGTAAAGCCACCTTTCTGAGTCATTGCTCAATCTCTAGAGGTGGTAGTTGGCTTTCTGTTGTTATTCTTTTCTTTTTTAATTTTTTTAAACATCTTTATTGGAGTATAATTGCTTTACAATGGTGTTTTAGTTTCTGCTTTATAACAAAGTGGATCAGCTATATGTATACATATATCCCCATATCTCCTCCCTCTTGCGTCTCCCTCCCACCCTCCCTATCCCACCCCTCTAGGTCGTCACAAAGCACCAAGCTGATCTCCCTATGCTATGCAGCAGCTTCCCACTAGCTATCTATTTTACATTTGGTAGTGTATATACGTCAGTGCTACTCTCTCACTTCGTCCCAGCTTACCCTACCCCCTCCCCGTGTCCTCAGTTACCTCAGCTCCTCAGTTCTTTCTCTGTGTAATTAATTCCTTGTGTTAAATCCCCTCTCCTGTAATATCTGCTGTAATTTCTGTTTTTCTGATGGGATCCTGACTGATATAGTAGGGCACCTAACCTGGACTTGGGTTCTCAGGGAAAGAGTCTCAGGAGAAATGTAATATTCCTATTTTTAAAAGATAAACAGAACTTGGCAATAGGATGAGAGGATAAAGAAAAGGCATGATTCAGCATCATGTCCAGATTTTTGGTTTGGGAATGTAGGTGGATAAAGTTGCCATTTGTTAAGAAAGGAAGCAGAAACAGATGAACAAGTTTGGGGATGGGATGGAAATGCTGAGTTTGAGTTGCTCGTGGGATACCCGAGGATAGATGTGCAGTAGGATCTGACAGAATCTGAACACAGAAGGGATATCGTCTCCTGAAACCCTCCTTCTCTTTCTGATCCCTCAGTTGCCTTGTTTGGTGGATTACTACATCTCTCTTCTGTACCTTAAAACTATTATCCCAGGTTTCATTTGCATCTGCTCAGTTCGCCTTTATCTTAAAAAAAAAAAATCAAAAAATTTTTTCTTAAAGTCCAGGTTTCCACCAGCTTTTTGGGGCTATATCTCTATTTTTCCTATTATGAATAATTTTGTTTCCATGGCAGTTATTTCTATTTCCTTCTCGCCCACTCTTCCTTAATCCATTGAAACCTATCTTCCATCCCCACTGAAACTGATTCAGAAACTGATCTTGGCAAAGACAACAGTGACTTGCTTATTGCTAAATCCAGTGGGCTCTCAGCTCTGAGCTGGCCAGAGGTGCTAAATTCTGGTTAGTCGCCAGTAAACAGCAAATAGTCAGTAAACAGGAGTTATTATTATGCTTGGGCTGAATTAATTTTTTAATTGTTACTGCTAAATTTTTTTTCCAAGATGAATTATCTCAACGAATCCTCAGTTTGTCTGACCATTTCTTTTCTTCATGAATTTGTGTCTCTGATTACCTACCATCAAAACAATTAGTGAATTTAGCAGGAAAAAAAATCATTCACATACATCACTTAACATCTTATGGAAAGAATAAAAATATAAACCCTATAAAAAATGTTTGATTAAAATTTTCACCTTTCAACTAGCTGTTTGTTTAATTACAGAGAGAGCTTCAAAACGATGCAAGCTGCCTTAGGGGAACGATAGGCGAAAGCATTTTCCCCAAAACCTATGTTTTCTTGTAGTAGCCACAAATAGCTAGTAATCTTTACTAAGAAGCAGAAATGAGGAATAAGGGTCATTTACTAATTGGCATGTTTGATTTATAGTCTAGTATTTGCAAAGAATTAGCAGTGTATTTATTTTTCAATAGTTCACAGCATAAAAGGCACGGCTATAGTGATGAGCAAACTCTTAAATCATATCTTTGCCTCAGTGTAAAAGGGAATATGCTTTAATAGAACAGCGTGACCTCATCTTTCAGTGTCTTTCAGAGGAAGGAACACAATCTACAAATGAGATGTGATACCTTATTTTTTTGTTTTTTCAGTTTGCACTTAAAAGAGCAGTTCTTTATCTGTAGACACTTTGAATTGTGAAAGCCAAGATTTGCCATGTGTGAATCTGTAATCATATGTGCTCAGATTTATGCTGATTCACAACTGATAAACCTCATGCTCTGAAGCAGAAAAACCACAAAGCGATCTGGAAATTTTTAGTAAACTGGTATTCTCCGTAATGTAACGCCAGTGGTTGGACTGTGTGAACATATTCAGGGATCATTTATAGATAAACTTAACACAGTTTTTTTAAATTAGAAGATTATAGTGACTACAATGATCAGTCTCATTTAGATCCCACATAAAACCTTAAAGATGATAAAATCCCATGATAGGACTACAGGTATGATTTTTTTTTTTTTTTTGCGGTACGCGGGCCTCTCACTGTCGTGGCCTCTCCCGTTGCGGAGCACAAGCTCCCGACGCGCAGGCTCAGCGGCCAGGGCTCACGGGCCTAGCCGCTCTGCGGCATGTGGGATCTTCCCGGACTGGGGCACGAACCCGTGTCCCCTGCATCGGCAAGCGGGCTCTCAACCACTGCACCACCAGGGAAGCCCTGATTTCATATTTTTTTAACAAAAATAAATGGTCTATTCTTTTAATGACTAAAGAGATAGAAGGACACCAACACCATGTCTCTCTGAAATGCTTACTCATAATCTCTCTTTCATCACATAGAGAAGCTCTAAAGAGAATAAAATGCAGTGCATAATGTAATCTGTCATGATACATTGACATGCTGAGTAAGGAAATTCAGAAGGAGGAAGCATTTTAATTTAACATAAAACATCTGTTTTTATAACATTTTCTCTTGTATTGTTCTAGTTCCTTTGTGCTTTTAAAAAATATAATTTGCCTTACATTCACTCAATTAGGTTACACCTAACTGCAGGATTAAAAGCAGCAAATGGCTAATCAAATAAGCAAACAAAAGAAAGAAAGAAAGAAAGATACATAGAAAGAAAGAAAGAAAGATGGAAAGAAAGAAGTTAGTACATAAAAATAAACATACACAGAAAACCATATAGATTGTTTTGATGACCCCTTGGAAAGCGTCCATGCTTTGTTGCCCAATATTGAGCTTAATTTGATTATTTCTCCTCTTTAAAAGACAAATGGAGTTCATTACATGGCACTTTTCTGACACATGGCACTATTTCTCTAGGTCAAGAACATACATTCTTATATGGAATTTATGTGATTTAAGCAAAGCATAGAGCCTCACTCAAGTCACAGTGTACCACAGGGTTTGTGTTTGGATACATGCATAGAAGTCCAGAAAAAGCTGAATAAGCTGGCCAAGGAAGTTTAGGGACTCTGGAAGAGCTAGCTGAGCACCATAGGACAGGAGCTAATATCTTCCTTTTCTTTCATTCTATTTCAAATAACTTGCAATTTTGCATTTTCCTTGCCTCCCACTGACACTCTCCTTAACAGAGATAACAATTTGATGTGTATAATTTTAGTTCTTTGTCTAAATATCTGCATGCAATTGTGTATCAAATACACACACACACACAAACACATCCATATATAAACTGATATATATATACATGCATATACACTTATTCTTTACATAAAAGGGACCATATCATTTGTATTTTTTGGCAACATTAATATACCTTAGATATCTTTCCATGTTAAAATGCATAATTCCACCACATACCTTTTAATTAATTAATTAATCTAACATATTTATTCATTACAAGATATTGTTCTAGACACTAGTGATTTGATAGTAACCAATAGATAAATTATTTGCCCATAGATGTTTGGGTTCTAGTGAAGGAGATGGATAATTAATATGTAGCTCAGTGTTTAATGTCAGGAGCTGGTACACTTTATGAAGAAAAATAAAGAGGGATAAAATGTAGGGAAGGATGATACAGGGTGATATTCAAGCAGAGCTTTTGAAGAGGATGATACAGGGTGACATTCAAGCAGAGCTTTTGAAGAGGATGAACCAGCCAAGAGAATGTCTGGAGAAAGAATAATACAAGTAGAGGAATATGAATGGGCAAATGCCCATGATTTTGAAACAGGGCAAGTGATGAGGGAAGAGGGAGGAGATGAGTTCACAGAGGCAGAGGCCAGATTACACAGGACTGTGGGTCTTGGTAAGGACATTGAATTGGATTTGATTAACTTTACTGAATCCCTGCCTCTTTTACTACAGTATGGATGTAACATAGCTTACTTAACTCTTCTTTTCTAACGAAGGGAATGTTTTAAGTGTTTCTTATAAAAGATTATAAAGACCACCCTTTGCTCATCTCCGTGCACAAGGGAATATTTCTGCAAGTTGTATTCCTGGAGCAGAATAACCACATCAAAAGATGAGCACAATGTAAATGTTGATAGATGCTGCCTTCCAAAATTTGCCTTCAAATTGCCTTCCAAAAAGGCTAAATTTACATTGCCACCCATGGTGTATGGAAGTGACCATTTCTCTTTATTCTTTTCAACACAGGACATTGTCTTCTTATTTTAAATAATCCAGTGGTAACGAAATCATGTCTCTGTTTTGTTTTAGTGTGCATTTTCATGATTATTAATAAAGCTGAGAACCATTTCCTATGTTTATAACCATTGGATTTTTTTTCTCTTGTGAATAGCCTATTAATCAAGTTTTCATTCCAGATCATGTCTGTGGCCAGTCTTTGGACTGGCTGTCTTTGGGTCAATTGTCCACCGTTAGTACAGTCAGCTGTGTCTGGAGGATTGAGGTTATATATTACAAAACATAGCTCGCTAAGGCCGTTCCTCAGCATGGGCTATAAGTAGTGCTTGATTACCTATAAACTATATGAGTGAAGCAGTTACTCTGATTAATGCCCAGTGCAATTTGATGGCGAGTGAAATTAGGAATGAAACACAATATTTATTGAGCACACGCTAAATGCCAAGCTCTATTTTAGATGCTATGAGGGACAGAAAGTTACACATGGCGGTGTCACTGTCCTCAAGATACTTTTAATCTTATAAAGAGAGATGACAAGTACAAAACTAATTATAATTCAGAATGGAATACAAGGTCCCCAAGAATGACACAAACTGAATAATAAAGTAATTCTGAGCTAAAGAGAAATCACATTCAACTGAGAACTCTGTTAAGGTTTAGTGCCTTAGATTTTGAATAAGTGTAGGAGTTTTTAAAGTACAAAAAAATTCAAAGACAGAAGTAGAAATCAGCTACAGTCCCACCACTGAGAGAAAAACATGGTTTTTTTTAACTAATGACTCAATATTTTTAAGGATATCCTGCCTGATATTTGTGTATGTGTATGTATATATATGTGCATGTGTCCATATGAGTATATGCAAAGTTTTACACAAATGGGGGCTTTTTATGGACAAGGACCTTGTCAGTGTTTGGTTTATTGGCCAATTCAGGTACTCAGGATTTTTTTTTTTTTTTTTTTTTAGGTTTAGACATTTTTTTTAAATCAGACAAAAAGAAAAGTAAACAACTACATTAAAAAAAAATTATAGTAATTAGAGCTTATATAACCAAAACTGCTACCTGAAATTTTTCAACATTTTCACTTTAGCAGAATTAGACAAATGACACCTGATAGTACAATTTTTTTTTTCCTCCAAAAGTAATACTGAGTATGTCCTGGAGACACTACAAACTAAGAAATATACTATGTATTATAAAGACAACTAATAGTAATAGTAATGATGGCGACAAAAGTCTGATTCTTTAAAGAAAGGTTCAATAATCTTTCATACACTAGTTTTACTGTTGCTGGAGAGTAGAGTGAAATACACTAAACTATGAGCTCCTTAAAGGCAGGAACCAGACTAGATGTGGCATCTATTCTAGCACATAGGCAGCCTTTAATAGGTGGTGAATGAAACATAAATACTGGATATTCAATTAAGTGAAACTTTCTCTATCCCAGAAAAACTGATTGAGGTTTCACTGCATTAAAAAATACATATTTATTTATTCCCTAAGACTCCCATTACTGAATTCTTTGTCTGAACTTGCTTCAGATTTTAGTTCAACAAACTAAACAGATACAAGAAGAGAAATGGTGTTAATTCATCTTATATGAAAGTACTGAAAAACAGCCCCACCACTGACTGAGGTGTCTCTCACTCTGCATATCGGGCTTAAGGAAGAATGGATACAGAAGGCAGACTTCCCCCTCCCCCTGCCCTTTTGGTAAAAGCTTTCCATTTTCTAACTTCAGCACAAAAACATATTTAAAACAGTCTGACTATGGGAAAATCTTCCTCTTTTCCATCCTTACTAGAGACACAAGTCTTTCACTTCTTGTCACGTCTATTTTTGCTTATTCAAGGTTTTCAGATCTTGAAACTGAGTATTTTCATGTTGTGCCCTCCTTGTGGGGATGAGACTTTATGTACACTTTATATAATTTCTGACATAAGTATACTCAGGTGTTGAATGAATGAATATTTTATAACTTGTTCTTTCTATGGTAATAAAACTATACCTATTTAGCTAGTCATATTTATAGATTGCATAGTATTTCATTACTTGTATAATTTACTCAACCATTCTCCTATGGATAAATGTTTAGGTTTATTTTCAGTTCTATGTTATTTTAAACAACACTGATAAGAACAATGTTGGGCTAAATCTATTTTATAAGCATGTGATTATCTCCTTGGAGTAAATTTTTAGAAATGAGTTTTCTGTCAAAAAGAATAAAGCATATTTTAGAGGATTGTGATGCATAATAGTCAAACTGTCCCCCTGCATAGAAATGTGAATGAAATTCTCACCAACAGGATACAGCAACATATATTTTCACACACTGACCAGATCCAGGTTTGATTTTTTGACGTAAGCAGAAGTGAGAAATTCTAGTAGTTATTTAGTTTATTTTGGGTCTGGGGAGAGGGTTGGGAGTGAGTACGTTTTTAACAAACATCATCTGAGACTAACTTTATTTGGTCTGGCTTAAAGGACCACAACTCCTCGGGTTTTTTAATGTTTGATAAGTATTTGTCAAATTCATTTTATAGTTTTTACTCTTGGAAGTCATAGACTGGTTCAGTATTCTTCAAACAAAAATCAGAAATAGACATCCAGATGCGTAGTGAATCTTCTTGTATCACAAGATAAACAGGGATTGGAATTTGAATTTTTATTTCTTTCTCTACTGTTAAAACTGTGAGGCTATGTTGAGTTAATGTAACTTCTTAGCAAGCTACTAAACTTCACAGGCAGTTTATCCGTTAACCACAGTGTAACTGTAATCATGAGTTAATTTGCAGTTATTTTGGAAGTGTCTTCTGTGGATGGTTGTGCCAGTTACTAAGCAATTGTCTCTCAGCTCCAAATCACCCTTCTGTACTTGCTTCGTGATGCTGAAGCTGGAACTCTGCAAACCTTATTTCTACTCACCAGCTGACTCGCTGTTAGACTCTACCACAAGGGGCAGAGGAAGGAGACTAAAGCTGGAGAAGAAAACAGGGACCCTGCCCTTCTGTGTACTTCCTGTTGGCTTCCTGTCTACTCTCAGTTCCCTGAGCATAACCTTGTCAATGCTTCTTCATCAAGCAGCAGCAGGCAGTTCTTCCCTGGGTAGCAGCAGCTGAGTTCAGTTTGCACTCTTTCAACTCTCGTGGAACGAGCCTCATTGGGTCATTATTACAGTCACCACCATCAACCAACAGAGTCCCAGCCTCTGAGGTTCAGGCCCCAGCCACTTGGGGTCTCTCCCCTAAGCTCAGAGACACTAGTACCCGTTGAGTAACTAAATCAGAACCTCCCTTCAAAGGTCTGAGTTTCAGCTCTTCAGGACTCCCCCATCCCTCACCTAAGTTTCTAAATTTTAGTAAGTTTAACCTTTTCCTTTTGTTCTTTCAGCCATAGGGATAGTATCTGCTTCCTGCAGTTGTTGCCTCTTTCTTTCTTTTTATTTTTCAATTACTTAGTTCACAACTTTATACCTAGTTGATGATTCCTAATATTAAATTCTTTCTGTTCAATGACTGGTATATTTTTTTATCTTCTTACTGGACCTTGATGGAGACAATGGTCATAGAAGAACAGTAGAAGTTTACATTTTTTAAGAACAAAGGTTATTCATTTATTGTCACCCAACATATATGTGACTCCCTAGAAGAGTTTCATGAGGCAGAGGAGGATGAAGAGAACCAAGGGGTGAAGGCAATTTTTAATAAGTGCGGTTTATAAAATGTGCCCATACAGCATCACTTTCACCACGGAGATCCACTGGATACCTCTTTGCATTTTTTCCTCCAAAATCATAAAGTCACATCTCCACAGCTGTAGCAGGATGGATTTTCATGATGGAATCTGACTAATAATGGGTTGTTTGCAGAAGCAGGGCGTTTCAGTGACCTGAGGTTATTCTGGAAGCTGCAATTACCTAAAGAGAATAACCACAGAAACTCCTATTTGAGGGAATTCAGGAAAATGTCATGGAGGTGCACCTTTGCAGTGGCCATATATGTAAGCTGTGGCTGAGAGAAAGATTTCAGCATTGAGTTAAAATTCCTATGTGCAGTGACTGTGATCATAACAGATTGTTCTCTTTTGATACTCAGTTTCTATAAAATTTTATGGTTCTACAATTTCAAGTTATCCATTAAAGCTCAACTACGTTAACTAAGTCTTAAGGGCCAAGATCATAGTTGTTCTGAAAATCAAAGTGGTTGGAAAACTGTTTTCTAACTGTGTTCTAGTGAATCAAGCTAGCTGACAAATTTATAGGTACAATTCCTTTTGTGCAATTAGTTCAAGGCTCTATCCCATCAGCTGTAACCATTCAAGAATAAACTCTTATTGGATTTCCTAAGTTATTGATTATTATGAATTTCATCTAGTTTTGAAAAAAAGTCACCAAAATATTTCAAAAACATTTTTCTGTCTTATAAAAGTAGATACAATGTAGTGTCAAATGCAATATGGCTACAGTGACATTTTTGGTACATTTAAATTTTCCATATAAGCTAGATTTGAGGATTTTATGTAACTAGTTGTGTCAATTGCAAATAATTAGTTTTGTGTCATTCTTACTAATTATTTTCCACTTAATTCTTTGGGTCTAATACCTCCTACACAATGTTGAATTGAAATGATCAGAGTGAGCATATTCATTTCATGCCTGATTTTATGGGGAATATTTTAAAAGTTTCACTATTGAATATAGTGTTTCCTGTAGTCTTTTAATAAATAGCCTATATCTATCAGACTTTAGTATAGAAATCAGAAATCACTTTAGACATTCCAAGGAGGAATAAACCTAATAGGCACTTGAAAAATTATTGGAAGGGTTGGAGGATAGGATTAGGGTCAGGGAGGGGGGGTTGATGCTGAAATTTGGTTTCAAGTTCACCCAACACCGGTGTCATCAAAGGTCAGTAAATTTGCAGCTACTACTGTTCTTGCTACCATTGCCACAGCTGCCTCACCACAAACCAGGTGCCAAAGAAGAAAAATAATGAGTAATGAATCAACAAATCCTGTTGGTTCTTGCTTGTTAACCTCATCTGCCAAAGGAAGATGGTCTCTGCTCTTCTATCAGTCAGGGTTTAACAAAAGCCAAAGTAGGTATCTGAACAGATATAATTTCATATAAAGATTTTTAAGCTAAGCATGAAGTTGTTAATTAACTCAAAAGAAAATAAAAGAAACTGCCAAAAACAAAGTTGTGAAAATAGCAATTGCAGGAAGCAGTGACCACTTCTAGGTCTAGGTGAACAAAGAAGAGGTTGGAATTACTAAATTTTAAAAGCTTTAAGGAAGAGACTTGTGGAGGTGAAACTCAGACATCTCAGGAGATGGAGCTGGTTTGCTGATGCCTGGTTTCTCTGCAGAGGATGTAATGAGGCTATTTCTGTGAGTTTTAGGGGAAATTCAAACAAGATGTAACTGCAGCTATGGAAGAAAGTGCCACAGCTGGGGTTTAGAAGCAGTGTCAGGGTGACTGTGTAGGAAAGAGTTAATACAGTAGGTCTGATGTTGCTCTTTGAAGGGCTTGTTAGTTGAGGCTGTCACATAAAAACTTGACTGGAATTTTCCCCATGTTACTAAATAATAATGCTGTTTTATGTGCCTAGGGCTCTGAACCCGGCTGTACCTGTTTACCTAGATTGTTTGTGCAAACAATGAGAGTTATAGTAAATACCTGCTATTCTTCTGGGAGCTTGGAAATCATAGCTAATTGTGCAGGGAGAAGGTGCCAATGTATCCAGCCCCCAATGAAAACCCTGGACTCAGAGTGACATCAGCATCATGGAGGCATAAAACATCCCTCATTTTTGTCCCCTAACTCAACAACAAAAGTTTGGCATCTATCCATTGACAAAAGTGCCTTTGTGGGGCTTCTGGGATCCAGCACCATATGCCAAGGGACCTAGGCAGAGTCTTGCGACCCATGCATTGGGCAATAGACAGATAGATTTGGTCCTGGTTGTGGATCCTGTAGTGACCTTTGAACCAACTCTAGCCCCTCAGCTGTGGTCCAGGAGCCCCTGGAAAACACTGTCTTAGACAATCACCCACAGACGAGAGAGTCTTTGTAGAAGTCCAGCTTTCCAGAGGAGAAGTTCCAGTGCATTGGTGGAGCAAAAAGTTACAAGTCTGGACAAATAAGATTGGGTAAAAGGAATAGCTTGACTTTACTCACAGCCCTCTTACCCCAAGGCAACACAGCTCAGGCCAAGAGAGATCTAATTGGCCCATGTTTTCTCTCACAGGGGAAAGAGGGAGCATGTGAGAGAGCACCTGGCTTCCCCAGCTGTGTGTGTTGCTGCCAAAGGAGCTCATTTCTTTCTCTCCCCATCCAGATTACTGAATTATGAGCTGCATGACTGAGGGGCTGGAAGAGGCTGGGATAGCAGCAGTTAGGACTCTTTTGGAGGACATTAGATGGACATAGATCCCACTAACTGCATGGACTCCATCAAGAAGCCCATCCATGAGCCACTGGTAACACCTCAGCCATGGATCCCCTGAAATTAGTAACATGAAAATATATGAAAATATACAACACACTGGTAAAGGTAAGTTTATAGGCAAACTCAGAATACTCTAATACTGTAATACGGTAAAATGTTAAACACTTAACTCTAGTATAAAGGTTAAAGGGTGAGAGTATTAAAAATAACTACAGCTACCATAAGTTGTTAATGAATACACAATACGAAAAGAAGTCAATTGTGGCATCAAAAACATAAAAGGAGGAAGCAAAAATGTAAAGTTTTGTATGAAATCAAAGTTCAGCTGTTATCAGTGTAAAATAGACTATATTTTAAGATGTAAACCAAATAATAACCACAAAGCAAAAACCTACAATAGATTCATAAAAGATAAAGAGAAGGAAATCAAAGCATACAACTACAGAAAATCATCAATTCAGAGATGAAGGCAACAAGAGAGGAAGAAAGGAACAAGGGAACTACAAAACAGACAGAAAACAATTGATAACATTAGTAAGTTCCTACCTATCAATAATTCTCTAAATGTAAATGTACTGAATTCTCCAATCAAAAGACATAGATGGACTGGATGGATTAAAAACAAGACCCAACTGTATGCTACCTACAAGCAACTCAAGCTTTGAGGATACACATAGCTAAAAGTGAAGAGAAAACAAAAGATAGTCTATGCATATGGAAACCAAGAGAGCAAAGGCAGCTATTCATATCAGACAATATAGACTTTAAGTCAAAAATGGTAACAAGTGACAAAGAGTGTCATTATATAATGATAAAGGGGTCAATTCATCGAGAGGATATAACAGTTATAAATATATATGCACTCAACATTAGAGCACATAAGTATATTAAGCAAATACCAGCAGATTTGAAGGGAGAAGTACACAACAATACAATAATAGTAGGGGACTTCAATACCCCACTTTCAATAATAGGTAGATCATACAGACAGAAAAACAAGAAAATATTGGACTTATATCTAAACCATAATTTAGATCAAATGAGCCCAATAGACATATACAGAAGATTCTATCCAGCAGTAGCAGAATACACATTCTTCTCAAATGCACACAGAACATTCTACAGGACAGATGGTATTCTGAATTTCTTTAATCTTTTTTCTTTCTAGTCTTCAAAGCAGGAAACTTATATTGATCTATTTTCAGGTTCACTAATGCTTTCTTCTCCTATGTCTAATTTGCTATTGAGCCTATCTAAAGAAGTTTTTATTTTAATAACTATAATTTTTAGTTCTATAATTTCTCTGCTTAGATTAACTGTTTAGCCATTGATAGCATTTTTATTCAGTTATTTAAGCATATTTTCTATTTTTGGATATATTTATAGTAGATACTTTGCAATCTGCCTGTTAATCTAACATCTGAGACCAGAGTCTGTTTTATTGTCTGCCTTCTTTTCCTGAGTACAGCTTCATACTTCCCTGGTTTTCTGTATATAGATTAACTTGAGGTTGAAATATGCATATCATAGATAATACATTGTAGCCGCTCTCGATTCATCATATTCTTATGAAATTAGATTTTTGTTCTACTATGGTGTTTAGTTGCCTGGATCAATCTGCAAACTTTCCCACTTCCTGTTCCTCATGATATACAGCTGCTTATCTATCTACCCTGTTCTTACGCCTTCCTACTGCTGCTTTTCCAGACTATGCCCCTGTTGGTTTCCTCTATGTCTGGGGAAATTTGGGGATGAGGATCTAGGAAGAGATTAGGATCATCTCTCTGTTGTTTTCGTATTTCTAGGCATTTTCCTAGTTTTCAGCTGTTCTGTCCAGTTTGTCTTACTGTTTGACACATCAGGCTTTTTGCCAGACTGCACATGGTTGGAGAATGCATTCACTCAAGAGAAGCATCCAATTTACGAATCCAGATCCACACCATTCTATCTTTAGAGAGTAGATTTCTCTCTGCTTTCAGCTTGGTTTTCCACAATGCTCTCCCTGGTTTTCAAATGCTTGAATAGTTTTGCCAAGGACTTGGCAGTTTATCCTTTGAATTTGGGTTTCACTCCCAAATTTTGAACTAGGAGCTCCTTCCCACACATTCATATTATCCCTTCCTGTACTTGCTTCCTTAATTAAGCATCATGGGATTTTATACCTGGAAAGTTTCTTAGAAAGAGTGTAATCATCTCATTTTATGTTAGAAGCACCAGGAGCCTTAAAAGGTGAGATGACTGGTCCAGGGTCATGGAGCCAATTAATGGCTTAGTTTCCTGATTTAGTCTTGATGAATCACCATGATGCCTGCACCAGGAGCACTGTATGGTTCTAATGCAATTGGGTAGTGCCCAAAACCCGAAAGATACCATCCCAGCCCTCAGTACACTCATATGTTTTAGGGAGATCATATATACACAGTAAAGCAAATTGTGAAAAATTACAAAACCAATTTAGCTTCTAGTTCAAAGTCCAATTAAATATAGATGGGAGAGCAATAGGCCTACAAGCTCAGGCAACAAACTTAACGTGCATTAATTAACCTTAAAGCCTTAGCAAAGGGAAAATTGTAATACATCAGAAATCCATGTAGTATTACTGGATTTCTTCAGATTCTGAATGTATAGTGTCTGTAAATGCATCACTCCTATGGCCCTGGTTAAGTGTCAGAAGGGCTTTTGAAATTTTGGCATGTTAAATTTTTTTTAAGTGCTTGGCTTTCTGTGTCTCTATTATGAATCCTCTACACATCTCTTGTGGATAGAGTATTGGATCACACTTCTAGGTATATAAGGCATAAAGACTCATTTTTAGGAACCTTCACTTTACTCTTCATCCTTGCATCTTAAACAGGAAAGGCATAATTTGTTTCTAGAGGGTTCCAGTGTATTATGAAAGCTCTTGTTTGTGTATGAAGAACAGAAACTTGTTTCACTCATTTGTTTCATGTAGCCTCCTTTTCATAATAAAATGACATAGGCATAGAGTTAAATTGGGCTTCTAAAAAAATCTGAATTGGTAAACTATATAAGGAAGAAAATAAGTAAACAATAGATTATATAATTTTATGTAAATATTTAATATTTCTCAATTTGCAGCATATAACATAATTTTATTTAAGACCACATTTATATTCAAGGCCAGTTGCTGCTTTTACAGACATGCTCCATTTAGTCTTTGCTTTAAGCCTTTGAATGCTTTATAATGTGAACTGCTTTAAAGTACTTAGCATATAAAAACAGTGCTTTTCAAACAATAGGAGGAATTAAATTTGTGTTACTTAATCAGTTATTTTATTTGAATTAAAATCTTTTTAGATTAAAAGAGATTTTAATTAATTGAAATTCCCAATGCTTTTGCAAAATTCCTCCCTATTTTCAAATAGGGAGCAACATTCTGTTACCTTTGGCCAAATAAATGGCCAAATAAATGGCCAATAAATGGCCAAATAAATGGCCAAATAAATCTTTTGACTCACAGAAATAGAAATAACCTATCTTATCATCTTCTCCCTCCAAAAAGAAGGGACGAATTTTGAAGTTAGAAGTAATGTTTTGGAGCTGATTGAACCAAAAGCCTTTGAAGTGTAATTTTTAGACAAGCAGAGAATTGTGGAGACCTTTACATGATAGGTTCTGCAAGTGGCCACAAACTTATTTAGGTAAACACTGAGGTTAATATCTATTTACCGGGAATACGATAATTACAAGATGGTCACATGGGTCTGAAGAGAAAAAGCTTTTTTGTAATCACGTCCAGAGATCAGAAAAGAGGAGTGTGTTGATCATGGTTATGCTGAAGTGTTACTTGTAAGGAGTAAAAAATGAATTTTGTGCTCAAAAGTAAGTTAGGTGGAACTTTATCTTGTTTTTGACAGTTAATAGTTAAAATGAAAACAAGTTCAGGGAAAATGAAATATCTTAGGCAGATCCAAGAACCCATGTTTGATATGATTTTCACAAAAAGAGTCATGATGGATAATATGCCTACTGGTTTGGCTATTGCCATTGGTTTGGGAATATGGTTCTTGAATAGCCACAATTCAGAGTGGATCTTTCTTTCTGGGAGAGTAGAAAGCTAATTACAGCAGGCAATTCCAGAAGCAGAAAAAGAGTTCATTAAGGTACTAAATATCAATACCTCTCACATTAGCTTCCCTGACATTCTTACCATGAGAGTGGATTTATGGTTTTTAACCATCTCCCCTCCATATGTTACATGGAGTAATATGTTTATCTATGCAAATATTAACTTCAGAAGTAGATTAGTTTATTATACTGATAGTTTATTACACTGACTGGAGACTTGAAGATATGAGATACGAAGTAGATATATTTTGATGGAGCATGGAATGAGCTAAGCCTAGATGGCACATTGTGGCCTGGGTGTTAAGCATTCCTGGAAGAGAGAGGAGAAAGGGAAGATACTGTTGATGGATAGTGTACTGTTTTGCTGGGACTCTGCAGAAAGGGATATTTGGATAAAGGTAAGTCACCTTAAAAAGACATGTTGATATTACTCAGTGAAAGTTAAGAAGCTCATTGAGAAAAAAAAAATGTATTTGTATCTAAAAAAGATTGTTACCTATCTTTGTGATATAAATAAATTAATTCCATTCCTTTTGGAGCAATTTAAATTTTATTTTGATATTATTAGTATTTTATATTTTGAATATTATGCTATAATATTGGTATTATGTAGATATTTTTAAGAGTAAATGCTTGGCATTCAAATGTTTAATAACTCTTTTTTATTTCCAGTAAACTTCTGAAAAAGAATTGTCAACAAAAAAATTAATCAGTCATTCTAAGAAAGAAATGGAAAACTGTATTCAAGCCAAACTGAAGCTTATAACCTAGGAACAGTATCTCAGAAAGCTCTGAGATCTGTTCCGCCTGTTAGAAGTCAAGGCACAGTTATATAAGTTTTTTGAGACTGAAGGCTGTATATTAAATGACATATTATTGACAGTTTACCTAAACCAGATCTAAGTGTCATCATGGGCCCTTACAAGATCATGAAGGAATGTTATCTTTAAGGAATTGTCTTGATGGCAGGAGAATGTTGCTCTTTATAGTTGATAGACAATGCAAAACAGGAGGGAGAGAGGAGGCCAAAAGGCAGAGAAAAATTTTTCTTGTCTTGCTATAACATGTGAATTTTATTTCATAAAACTATATATATATAAATATATATATATATTTTTTTTGCGGTACACGGACCTCTCACTGTTGTGACCTCTCCCGTTGCGGAGCACAGGCTCTGGACGCGCAGGCTCAGCGGCCATGGCTCACGGGCCTAGCCACTCCGCGGCATGTGGGATCTTCCCGGACCGGGGCACGAACCCGTGTCCCCTGCATCGGCAGGCAGACTCTCAACCACTGCGCCACCAGGGAAGCCCATATAAAACTCTATTTTTATATTTCTAAAACCAACAGACTTTCATGGTGGATCATTTTTCTTACATTAATTACACAGGTACTAGTTTCTTAGGTGGAGTTCAAGTCTACTACCAATGTCAGTTTAGAGATAAATAACTTTGAAATCCTGATATGGGAGAACTATAGAAATAACCTGTGCAACCTCAAGTTTGTAAAATGGCCTCTGTGCATCACACAGCTATTCTCAAATGGAGACCAAGAAAGCAAGGTCATTTTTAATCTCTACATACATCTTGCTTTCCTGGCTCAACACTAATCATTCATTATGTTCTGCATATTGGAAGGGAGAAGATGAAGGATATAGAAGAATTCACTTTGAAAACATGTACTCAATGTTGCATATCCAAAAGCTCCCAGGGGATTAAACAATCAGAAAGCCCTACATCATTTGCATTTTAATGGATAAAAATAAGAGTTGAAACATTTCTTTACACTTAAACTACCGTGAAAAAGTGTGTGTAGTTAATAGGACTGAAGTGATAAGGGGGGGGGGGGGGGAGGAAGAAATGGGGACTCAATAAAATTTAAAGAAAATTTATTTCTTTTACAGAATTGGAGCTGGGTTGATTAAGTCAAGGTGCCTACCTCTGCTAGAGACACATTTTCCCAATGAAAAGTCCTGTAACTTCAGACCCTTCACATTTTCCATGAATAGATGTCATTACTCACTATCACATTTATCATTACTTGTAAAACAGTGAGGTGGCAGCAAGGGAAAGGACTAAAATAGCATTGAAAAAAATTTGGTACTGGCTTAGGTAATTTAAATGAAGGCTTTTTTTGCAAAAGCAAAAACAACCTCCATCGTTACTCCATCATATCTTTGGAAAACTCACATCAGGTTGTGGGCCACTTTTATGAAAAGTGACTACAATTTCTCTCCATCCTCCTCTAATTCTGAATTAGAAATGATAAAGAGCTTGACTGGTAAAATTCTGAAACAGATAATGAGTTTTTTAAGTGATAATTACTGAATCTCCTTATTTTTAGAAACCCATTAACAGGTATCTCTAGTCATAGAAAAAAAATCTTCATAAATATTGAATTGTGCTATCACACGTACAAGTTTCTTTCCAATTATGGAATCTGACTAATTTCACAAGAACTATTTGGTATTAATTGGTTTTAAGATTTAATCAAGTAAAGACATCATTTATTAATTTCAATTTGAAAAGCCAGAAAAAAGTATAACCTTATTATCTTTAGACAAATATTGTCAAATGTTCATGTGAGTTAGAAATTGAAAACAAAAAGTGCCCCTGTGCCTTGTGAGTTTCTCCAATTCAAAGAAGAGTATTTATCAATGGGAAGCTGAGGCAGGTCTTAGAATGAAATCTTACTGCCTTATGAGAAAATGGAGAGGGTTTGACTAGACTTACCAAGGATGCAATGGCTGTTTGTTGAATTCTTGGTCTAGCAAGTAGGAAGAGGGCAGTAAGCCCTACATTACAGTCAAAGTCAAGCAGCTCCACATTTCCAGTAAGTAAATCTTGACCACGTTCTTCAAGTACCTAGAGGTAGTCAAACCATAAAGAGGCCCCGAGGTATACAATCTTGGAAGCTGAAGATTAGCAGGCCTTGTAGATGGGAAAGTCCTGCAGCTGGCTGGGTTCTATCAGCTGTTAAAAGTTCCATCAGCTGTTGACAAGACCCCATTCAGAGCACATAGATGTTTTCGAATGTAATTATTATATGTTAATCGCCACCAACTGATCAAGATTATGTATTGTACCAAAGACGTTACAGAAGCTGAGGATGAATTGCACCCCAAAACAGAAAACATAAGTTCAATCTGTAGATTCGATTGATTTTCCTCTTAGGAAAATGAAGGCTCTTTACTCAAGGAGCTGTTATGTATAAAATAGGCAATAAGGGTTTTACAAATTATTGTCAGTAACTGCCGCTGACAGATTCATTATTAGAAACAACCCTTTTTGCGTTGTAGGACATTTTTTATAATGAAATCTGATTTCAGAAATGTGTTTTTTCCAACTTTATAAGTTTCTGATGTTTGCATTTTCTTTCACTGCCAGGATCTTTTCTAATTTATCTATTGCTAGCTAATTTTCAAAAAAAAATATGATAAATGAAATTTTCTTTCAAAATTTAATTATTCAAAAGACTGAATGAAGATAGGATATCAAAGTTATCAACAAGTGTTCTTATAAAAGACTGCGATTGTGTTCTGGAGCCTTGTATTTTCTTAATGATCATGAAGATTATTTGAACTGAAGCTATTCAGGTTGGGGGCAGTAGCTTTTCTTTCTATTTGTGTTATTTTTATAACTAAATTAGAAGACCTCATGCCACAGTTGTGGGTTTAGCGGAAGGCAGAGTGATCATGAAGACCACCTGTCTCTTCCTGGTTCCCTATTACAAAGTCAGGTGATCATCAAAAAATGGCTAGACTATTGCTAATCACAACTCCAGCTCTGGGAAACCTTGAAGCACTGAGATTAAGGATTCCATAAATTATCAAAAAGCAACATTTTTTAAAAACATCTTTATTGGAGGATAATTGCTTTACAGTGGTGTGTTACTTTCTGCTTTATAACAGAGTGAATCAGCTATACATATACATATATCCCCATCTCCCCTCCCTCTTACGTCTCCCTCCCACCCTCCCTATCCCACCCCTCTAGGTGGTCACAAAGCACGGAGCTGATCTCCCTGTGCTATGCGGCTGCTTCCCACTAGCTATCTATTTTATGTTTGGTAGTATATATATGTCCATGCCACTCTCTCACTTCGTCCCAGCTTACCCTTCCCCCTCCCCATATCCTCAAGTCCATTCTCTAGTAGGTCTGTGTCTTTATTCCCATCCTGCCCCTAGGTTCTTCATGACCTTTTTTTTTTTTTTTCAGATTCCATATATATGTGTTAGCATACAGTATTTGTTTTTCTCTTTCTGATTTACTTCACTCTGTATGACAGATTTTAGGTCCATCAACCTCACTACAAATAACTCAATTTTGTTTCTTTTTATGGCTGAGTAATATTCCATTGTATATATGTGCCACATCTTCTTTATCCATTCATCTGTCGATGGACACTTAGGTTGCTTCCATGTCCTGGCTATTGTAAATAGAGCTGCAATGAACATTGTGGTGCATGACTCTTTTTGAATTATGGTTTTCTCAGGGTATACATGCCCAGTAGTGGGATTGCTGGGTCGTATGGTAGTAAAAAGCAACATTTACTGTAAAGACATTGTTTTTGATGTCCTTCTTCTCCTCAAAATATGGAAGTGTTGGCTCAGGAGCAAAGATTGTCTTACTCAATCTAAGGCCATAGTTGCATGCCCTATGAAGAGAAGTGTACATTTGCATTCTTTAGCAAAGAAACTGAACAGGAAAAAATACTACTCTTGTTTATGCACTAATTTCCTAGACACTAAAATATTACAGTAACCTCTCTGATAATCGAAATTATCAACCCAAAACTCTTTTTAAAAGGGGCTTGAAAAATAGGAGGACCTGCTTGTGTTTGTGTGGTTTATTATTTTTTCTCAAACACCTGGCACAGTTCCTGGCAGAGTGCAACCACTTATTCATTCATTCATTTAACAAATATTTACTGAACATTTTCTATGCCCCGGGATCTGTGTAAAGTTAGTGAAATACAGTATTGCATAAGACCATTTATTCCTGAATGGAGCTTCTTGTCTAGTGGAGGAAACAGATGAATAAAATATTCATACCAATCAATTTATGTAAAACTATAACTGTGTAAAATTATACTGTGTTAAGTACTAGAGATGTAGTGGCTTATGGTGCTATAAAAGCATTCTTTTATGAAAGCATAATATAGAGAAGTTTAACCTACTAAGAGGACATCAGAAAGGCTTCTTCAAGGAAGCAGGCAGAAGTGGGAGAAGGGGGACCCTTAACCCCAGCTACATTCTAATGAAATTGATGCAGATTGAAGGAAAAGCCTAAATATACAAAAAAGGAGAAAACAGTTTTAAGATAAAATGCAAAAAGATAGACATGTCACTGAATATTTTAGAATTTGAGGTGTTTGTGGGATATTCATATGGAAGAATTGGATAGGCAGGGCTGATGCTTTGCAGAAAAGTCCCAACCGCAGAATCTTTAGTATAAGAGTTATAGTTAAAGACTTTGGAGTTAAGACCTCAAAAACAATTCACAGTATAGTGGGCTGAATAATGTCCCTCCCCAATATGTTTACATCTTAATCTCTGGAACCTGTGACTGTTAGTTAATATGCAAAAAGGATTTTGTGGATGTGATTAAATTATGAACCTTTAAAATTAAGATTATCCTGGGTTATGTGGGCAGGTCTAACGTACTGTAATATAATGCTCCTTATAAGGCAGACTAGGAGGGATCAAAGTCAGAGGAGGATGCAATGTGATGATGGACACAGAGATTGAAGTGCTACTCTTTGTAGATAGAGGAAGGGGCCACAAGCTAAGAAACACAGGTGGCCAATAGAAGCTGGAAAAGGAAAGGAAACTGCTTCTTCCCTCAGAAAATCCAGAAAAAAACAGCCCTGCTGACCCCTTGACTTCAGCTCAATGAAGCTCATTTTGGACTTCAAACCTCCCCAGAACTGTAAAAGAATAAATTTATGTTGGTTTAAGTTTGTGGTCATTTGTTACAGCGACAAAAGGAAACTAACACGTATGGAGAGGATAAAAGAGGGCAGAAATAAAACCTTAGGGAAGACTTGCTTCTAAAATAATAGTAGGAGAATGTTCTAGGGCAGAAGATACCACAGAGCAAAACCAAGAAAAAGTGGACTCAGAAACCAAGAGAGAAAATATTTCTAGGTTCATGGAATCTAAACTGGATGGGGTAGGGAGTTGAACAAGAGGGGCTGATAGATTAGAAAAAATGCAGAAGCCAAGTGACAAGAAGTCCTGTGGAGATACAAGACTAATATTGGGGAGGTATTGGGGAGATATTGGGGAGATACAAGACTAATATTGGGGAGATACAAGACTAATATTGGGGAGATAACAACCTCTGGTTGGTTATGGTTGTTGTGATCTGAAATATTATATTAAAACATCAGAATCTGAAGGTGGGCGGTGATTCAGTATAGAAATGTACAGAGGAGTGGAGCTAAGCTGACCCACATGTACGCTCAGCTCCTTCAATGTGATGGCAGGTCTTAGAGCTGAAAAGAAGACTTGTCTTTAAGTGCCTGATTTACTGAATTTGTGCTTTTCCTGAGTCATTTTACAGAGTGTAGCAACTGTGAGGAATTTTCTTCTGGTTTTAATTGATGTATTCATATTTTCCTCTAAGATGAACTCACACCTTTTCATCTTGCTAATATGTGAGAGGCTGAGTTCACATTTTTATTTTCCTTTAAAAATTATAGTGGTCGACACCACACTGCATTTTCAGGATCCATTTTTTTTGTACCTCCAAGCTAGATTCTAAAAGTTGAATATTTTTTGTTCTAGATGATTTTGTGTAGCCAGAGAATTGGGAGGAGTGGAGATGGTTGTGCACGTCAGAGAGCTCTGATAAAGTGGCACGCAATCCTTCTTAGAACTCAGGGCTGTACTCTCTCCTCTGCCCTCTGCCCTGTGTCCTAGTCCAGGGTCACTCCACTCAGTGGGCGACCCTGTCAAGTAGGATTCTTTCCCTGTGAAACCCTGGAGACTTTACTTCTATCAGAGGTATCCTTTTGTTCATTTTTCCTGACTTCACCCACTTTTCCCCTGGAGACTTTCCAGTGGTGTTCAATCAAAAGAAAAAGATAACAGTTAAATTTTCTTTACTCCATTTATACTGTGTTAGGGAGCATTGACAAGCTCTCTCTGAGGCTGACGACATTGTTGAGAGCATGTTTTGTTCACTTCTTCCTTCCCCTCCAGAAACATTTGTTTCTTTCTTTGAATTGGTTTATTAAATTGCACTATGTTATTCTCTTGTTCTTGTTTTGTGACTGTTGGTGAACATTTTTTGATTTGCTTTTATTGGTGGGTTTTTGTTTTCACTCATTTTGCTAAATTTTAGGCGAGGGAAATTAAATGATAAAATTGTATTCTGCCATCTTAACCTGGATACTTGTAAACAATATTTCAGTGGTTACTTTTATTCATTATTTAAAAAGGAAGTCAATCTACCAAAATTATACTTCAGATGTAGGATTAATTACTTTTATGAAGTTGAGTTTATTACAGATACAGCTAAAACTAACTTGTGTTTTTAACTTCCTTAAAGTGCCTCGATTGTGTAGTGATAGGAGCAACAAACATCAAATATAAATAAGTACTTGCACCTGACAAGTAATTTATAAATATTTCACATGTACTGTGACCATATTTATTTGTATACAGATAATGCATAGTCAGACCGTCTCTACAAATAAAAATGCTGACCATACACACGTTGTAATTCATAGGTATTACATGTCTCTTCTCTCTTGGTTTATATTCCTGTGCACCCTTCCCGTAATTATTTCCTTAACTCATGGCTGCCAGATCTACCTTAAGACAAAAGCCAAAAAAATGCAGCTTTTGAGTTTGTGCCAGAAGATTTTTTTCTACCTTGGAGAAAATAATATTTCTAACTGTATATTACAGTTTTTATCATTCTGAAGTTCTGTTAGAAACAATTTTCTGATTCTTGCTAAACTTTACATAAGCATATGTGAAATGAAAAACTAAGCAGAGAGGTTACAATCACGATGTTTCGTAAAAAATAAATGCCCAAGAGAGTTAATTCAGATGCCAACACTGTATACAACTCACCTAATCCTCTTTTAGTTGATATACCCTTGAAATGTGTGGATGCTTCAACAAAAACTCAGTGAGACTCAAAAGAGGATATCTGATAGGGTCATAATGAGACAAAACTATATTGTTTGTGCACGCATGTGCACACACAGGCACACGCACACACACACACACACACACACATAGAATAAATCAAGTCACAGGTGACTGTGACACTGGCAGTGGCTCGTGGCCCTGTAAGTGACTCTCATCTTGCCCTGCTTCCTCTCTCTAGCACAAAACTATTTCTGTAGATTCTAACATCTCAACCATTCTATAAAGGAATAACTAACAAAAATGTCTTTCATTTCTTTTTGTTGTTATAAGAAGTGAAAGAACTGTGGGCAAGCCTGATTTATTTCATTAAAATTATTTTAAATCACACCAACCAACATTAAACTGACAGTATGAGTGGGCCCTAAAAAAGACCATAATTTTATTCTGCTCTCTGATTGTTGGTATCTGGAATTATTAATAAAAAAATCAAGAAGCCCAACAACTTCCAGACGTTGTATTTCAGCCTATGAGAAATTCCTAATGAAATATCAATGAGGACTCAATAGGTAATTCTGCACATATATTACCATAGATGAATTTTTTACAGTCTAGTCAAGAGGACTAGAAGTCATTTGGATTAAGATTCCTTTTAGAATCCCAAGGTAGGCTCCTTCTTCCTGAATTCTCTTGGGAGAGAGGCATTTTGTGCCTGAATATACTACCAATACTCTTTTAAAGATGTTATGCATAAGGAGATGCAATTTATAAAGACTTGTGCCTTTTTGTCTTAGAGTATTGCTAACTCTGGTCAAAAATACATAAGCTCCTGTGCCCAAGGCCTATGAGATCTGTAAGCATTGGTACATATGAGGTATGATTTTATGTGACTCTTCTATACTTTAGATGTGGCTGGAATACACTTTGCTATGATAACCTATGTCAGCCATAGCAGGTACTTATGTAATCTCTCTGAAATCTTTCTCTACACTCAAGTTATTGAGGTAATGGTTTGCTAAATAGAGAGCTGTAGTAAATATTGGGCACATATTGTCACTGGAGAAGTGATTTGAGTTTTCAATATCCTCTGACCTGTAAGGACAAGACAAATCAATGTTGAAATGTCCGTCAACCCTCTCCACTTAACCCCCTACCATAAAGCTATGGATATTTCATTATACTGTGACCCAACACACCCCATAAATTTCTCCAGTTTAATTCTGAATAACTGAGTGATAAATTCATGCAATTTAAGTAAGCAAAACAATTGTGTTGATTCATGATCAAATTTGTGGTCCATGGGAGCAAGAGTTGGAACAGCTAAATCCCAAAGAAAAAAAGGAACAACTAGTTTGGTTCTATTTATTAATTGAGCAGCTACTTACATAATTGGGTATTGCCTTAAAGAGTGAGATCACTTTGTGCATTATCTTGCTCCTAAATGGGATGTGGACATTGACTGCTAGACTAGGAAATTATCTTGCATTTTATTTACTAAGGTGTAGCCAATAAAATTTCTTACCACTTCAGGGAAAGTTTATTTATTTATCTAACTGGATAGCCATATTATTTCAGCAAGAAGGGTCTACTGACCATTTCCTTAATAGAACTTAAACACTGTTACACATGTAAACTTCTCTAGTTCACCCAATTAGGGTGAACTAGACCAATATTCTTTGGACCATATTCTTTTAAAATATTGTTATTAAGGTATAGCTTGCATAAATTGAACTAATATTGACTTGAACTAATATTGACTCTGGGTGTCCTGAGTAAGTGTATGGCTGGATGGAACTTTGCATGTGTATACATTCATGGAACCACAAGCCTGATCAAGGTGTATAGCATTCCCAGCAACCCAGAAAAGAACAATGGGTGATAATGGGCTTTTCCCAACTCGTAGGTAATTGTGAAGCCAAATGAAATAAGTTAAAATGTCATTGGAAAATTACAAAATCCTACCTAAAAAGAGAAAGCTTTGCTGTGGCCATAGTAATAGTTATGAAAGATTTCCCCTAATCCAGAGATTGTTCTTTCACACTTTGTTTTTCTTATTGTATATAAACTTACAAAGCCTGATGGCTTAACTCTGAGCAGATTGAATCTCTCAAAGGTAGACTTTCAAAAATAACAAATTTGAAAGTTATGTAAAAACAGTCAAAATTATTACCATAGGCATAGTTCATTAATGTTTCTTCCAAAGTGTAAGCAGTTTAAAGTATTTAATTACTGCCTCTCTTTTCATGCCAACTTGCATATATGTTTGTATGCGTTTATAAAACATTATTGCTAAAGTGAAAGATGATTAGCATCCATTGGTGACAAACCAAGCAGAACACTTGCGTGGTTAACAATATTGACATACTCAAAGTAAAAACAAAACAAAGACAGATTAGTTGTTGCTATTTTCTTTAGGGGTTATTAGCAAAGTACAAGGGTATTATTTTAGTTTCTGGTTTTTTTTTTTAACTAGGGTTAATTATCATCATTAACACTCTTTTTTTAAGATTCTCTAAAGAGAACCTGAGTAACCAGAATCTGCAGATTTGAAACAGTGGAAAATTGTACAATTTTTTTTTGATGGTTGATGAATTCAGCTGGACTGTTGGCATTCACTTTCTTCTTACCTGTACTGTCTTTCATATATACAGTTGACCCTTGAGCAATGCAGGGGTTAGGGGCACCAACACCACTCTCCTCTGACTCCCCACACACTTGAAAATCCACCTATAACTTCTGATTCCCCAAAAACTTAACTACTAATAGCTCACTGTTGACTGGAAACCTTACCGATTAATATAAACAGTCAAATTAACATATATTTTGTATGTTATATACATATATTTTATACATTCATGACATATCTACCTTTTTCTTTTTTCTTTTTCTTTTTTTTTTTTTTTTGCGGTACGCGGGCCTCTCACTGTTGTGGCCTCTCCCGTTGCGGAGCACAGGCTCTGGACGCGCAGGCTCAGCGGCCATGGCTCACGGGCACAGCCGCTCCGCGGCATGTGGGATCTTCCTGGACCGGGGCACGAACCCGTGTCCCCTGCATCGGCAGGCGGACTCTCAACCACTGCGCCACCAGGGAAGCCCGATATCTACCTTTTTCTTATTTTTTTTTTGTTATTTCTAGGCTACGTGGTTCATCTGCGAGTATTTTTCAAATTATTGCAAATCTTCAAAAAATTTTCCAATATGTTTATTGGAAAAATCTGTCTGTAAGTGGACAGGCCAGTTCAAACCTGTGTTGTTCAAGGGTCAACTATATAAGCAAACTGCTTTTTTTTTAAGGAAATGGGTTTATTTCCTTTACTGTCATCTATTATTTTACCTCTCTGTAAGGAAAATTGTCTGTTCAGCCTCAACAAAGCTTTCACCTGTTTGGTGGTTTTAGCTAATATTCCTCGGGTAGTCAAAAATATTCTTCCAGGGAGTTGCAGGTAACTCCAAAAGTGAAACTGCTGTGTCTAAGGCTCATCCTGGGAAGCAGGTTGTCCATGATTAGATTCATTGACTTCAACTTTCCTTTTTTTAAAGTTCCTGCACTGAACTAATATTGACTCTGGGTGTCCTGAGCCATTTGAAACAACTTACATGTATTTAGAAAAGGATTATTGTGACAATCATGGTAAGCATGATCGTTTTGACAGAACAGTTTTATTGCTCTGGGGTTATTTTTGATAATTTAAGTAGAAAGAATAATATTGCCCATAAAATATAGATAGGAATTTAGTGCTTATGAGAGTAGGGGGATTAACAGCATTAGTTCAAACTAAGATGTTTGAAACTTCCTCCCCCAAGTTCTTTTAATACCCTTCAGGCTGGACCTGAACACCCAGTCCTTGGCCCTCTGCAAGAATGCAGACTGTTAATCTTCACTGAACACTGGCCAGTTACTGTCAGGAGAAATGTTCACAAACTAGAATGAGGCACCAATTATTTAAACATACTGAAAATGGTTTTGGGATTTTGACTTCCTCATACACTTATTAAAAATGTTAAGATAGATTATAATATCACAGATAAATGTCACTCATTGTCATAATTGTTATGGTTGTTATATTAAAAAGTCTGTATGTATTAGATAAGCATAATGAAGTGTTTACAGGAAAAATGTTACCATGATTGAGATTTGCTTTAAACATGCGTGATTAAGAGGATACATGAAATAAAATTGACAAGGTGTTGACACCTAAGGTTCACGGAATTATTCTCTGTACTTTTGAGTATGTTTGAAAATTTCCATAATAAAAAATGTGAGGAAGTCGATGATTATATTATGATATGGATACTAGCATCTTTGGGTTCTAGATACAACGCAAGTCATAACTAATGGATAATCTCAGGAGAGAGAAGTTCTTTAGATATAGTTTGCTCTTTCACTTAACAAATAGGGAAGTAGCAGGTGAAATGTCTTCCTTAGGATCACAGAGAGTTCAGTCAAGAGTGTTCTCTTTTTCAAGTCAGCCAATATATATTGAGCATTTTCAACGTGCCAGGTCAAATAGTGGTCCCTGATCACACCAATGTGAATAAGGCATATTGCAGTTGAGAGAGGAAACCACTTACACAAACAGCTGATTATAAAATAATGTCATTAATAGGAGGGAAAGCTGTAGCATTGTGTGTGTGTGTGTGTGTGAACAGCACAAGCAATAGCATGATGAATAAGAAATAGCATGTACTGTTGAAGGAAAAACCAGTGGTTGAGTGTTGCTAGAGGTTCAAGCCACAAAGTAGGAGGAAATGACAATTAGGGGTGGAGAGGCAGGCAGGGAACTGAATTGTGTAGATGGTATAGAGGCTCTGAAGGGTTTTAAGGTGGGGCAGGTGGGTGAAGGATAGGTTTGAGCAGGTAACACTGGAGTCAAAAAAGACAGAAAGACGTCTGTGGTCATCAACCAGGTGAGAGACAACAATGACTTGAACTAGATCCAGACCTTGTGGGAGAAAGGTAGGAAGAAAAGGAGATTTCAGACCAGAGTAGTTTCGTAGCAATAGGACAGTGATAGAATGCTTATCTTTCCCTGCTTTTCTTCTCTCATCCTTCCTTCTCAAATGCTCTCTTTTGTTCCCCTTTCCTTTCCTGTCCTTCTTTTACCTCCTCCTTTCTGACTTTCCTTTGTTGGATCTTGTGCAAAGATAACTTTTTTTTTTAGCATGACTGAAATAATTTTATTTCATCTTAACATAGTCCCCTTGATTTTAGGGTGGATTTGTGATCTGAAAAACACTGAGACAGAATCCCAGCATGAATGAACAACCATGAGCCCTGTGTGGTTGGAAACAAGAGGAACGGGAGCTTTAGTACTTGCCCAAGAAAATGATTTAATTTTTGAAAATATGTTTTGAAGAGTTAATGTATGCTCATGGCACAGTACTCAAAATACAAAAAGTACATAATAAAAAGGCTCCCTTCTGCATCCTTTGCTCCTCAGCTGCCCACTTCTTCTCCCTCAAGGGAGCCAGCCATTGTTCCTTCCGACGTTCTTGTGTATTGCTTCAAAGTATTCCATGCATTTACCATCGTACATACACACAAGCAAAGACTTTTAAAAATAACTTGTGTGGAGAATTTGTGTACATACTTGACAAGTTAATTAGCATGCTAGCTGCTAGATTAAAATCTTATTAATCAGTTTGTTGGGCCATTTGATTCTATAGCTCTAAAAGAAAATGTAGGCCTTCTATTGCAGACAACAATGAGCTCACCAAGGATATTCACATGAATAATCTTCTTTGGAAGATGAGAAGTGCTAAATTAAACTATCTGAGCCCTTTCATTTCTAGTAGATGTGAAGACTGTTAATGTCTATCTTGCTTAATTTTCAAAAAGTTCAGCAAACACTCTTTTAGCATATTAAGAAATCTGCTTATGTAACAATATATTGCCTGCTAAAAGGCACCTATCTTAACTCAAAAATTAGTGAAATCATAAAAGATTTGTTTTTAAAATTAGAGAAAAAGTCTTTAACCTTTATTCAGTGGTAGGTTTCGGCAATTCCACATACGGAAACAATCCAGTTTCTATGTTCACCTCATGTACTCTGCGGTGAAATCTTTACTGCAGTAATTCCTGGAAGAGCAGAATATACGATGTTTTCAAAAATAAATATTAGTCTTCTTCCAGCCCAAGCCAGATTTTCCTAGCTGCTTATCTCCCCAGGTGGCCAGAAGAATACAATCCCTGGTATAGAAATCTGCCGGCTTCACATACATATCTGATCAGAAGTAATGCGCTCACTTGAATAATGTTCTTGCATTTCTGTTGATGATATACGGTATAGTGATTATCTAATAGACATTATGAAGTAAACTCATACATGATTAAAACCACTATGTCTTAATTTGTGGTTGTATTTTACTTATAAAGAAGCCTTCCTTAATAAATACTTGCTTAAGGAATAAGCCCTTTAAATAGACAATACATAAAAATTTAGTCTAAAGATAATGATTATGCCATGCTCAGATTCTGGCATTTTCTTATTATGATTTGCAGTCCTAGAGGCTTAGAAGCACATTGAGGGAATTAAACAGAATATATATTCCTAAAAATATTAAGCACAAAATTGTCGAATTATACTCTTTCTCCCAATAGGAAGCTAGCTAGCATGCTCCAGAATGCCATAGCTTATATTTCAAGCAGAAACACTCTGATTTACTGAGTAGTCAAGTAATATTAATGATATTTTACAAAATCATTCTGTTTTTAATATGTTGGGCCTGAAATTATATTATTAAACTATACATGCTATTCTGAATTATTTAATAGTGCCCTTTGCACAAATTCTCTAGAAGTTTATCTGTTTTATGAACTACTGTATCCCCAGCTTAGAACATAGTAAGTGCTCAATAAATATTTTTAAATGAACAAACACAACATTATCTATGACTATTTCCATTGGAGTATTTCTATTTCTATTATTTTCTTCACCACACATTGTATATCTTTTTTCAACTTTGATTTTTTCTTTGTTGTTAGAAAATAAAATCTATGTAGCATAAGGTAGGAAATAAGATTGAAGAAAATTACGGCTTGATCATGTCATTATATTCTAGTTGCATGAGCCTAGTATAGAAAAATATTAACAAGTTAATCGTTTCATTATTTTCCATACCTCATTTCCCTAGTTCAAGTTGACTGTAAATATGGAAAAGCTGTGAACTGCATCCACTCCCCAGCTCCACGTAAAAATGTCCTAAAAAGAACAAAAAGAGAGAGAGCTAGAGGGCTAGGACATTAGGGACAGAGAGACAGAGACAGAAGGAGAGACACATACTGGGAGAGAGTCTTGCTTATGTTAATATGATTGCCATTAATGGGACTTTTAATACAAAGTGCTCTACACTCCTCTGCACAGTTCATCATAAGCTAATGAAAGAGGTGCTTTAATTAGGAAGATGATAACTGATTCAGAGGATGAGAGAAAAGAGAAGGATTCCAAATCATCACATCTATGTACATGGAAGGACAGCTGCCAAGTGAGAGAAGGCTTGTGGGAAAGGGTAGAGAGCAAGTAAGCTGCACAACATTACAATGACTAGGAATGAAGGGAGGTGACAGTGACCTCCATGAAGAAACACACCCTAGAATGTTAAAATATCAGGGGGTAATCCTGGGCCTCCACTGTGAGACATGATATTAACCACTTCAGCCTCTTTTAATTGTCAGAAGCAAATCAGATTATCTCAAATTTTGGAATAAGTCACTATAATAATCTTACACTTATTGTTAACACTATTGGTTTAGCCTTAAATTCTATAATAGTTTTTGGCATCCCTTAGAGAATTAATGGCCTATCATTTGAAATTAAGGAAAAAGGACATTCCTGCTCCAAAGGAAATATTTCCAACTGTTTGACTATCAGGATACTGATTGCTAGTAAGAAATGTGCTTGCTTAGAATGAATAGATAGAAAATGGGGTGCAAATATTACATGTGATTATAAATCAATGATATAGCATACCTCCTAGGATTCCTTTCTTTTTCATTCTGTCATTACTTGTACTTTCTTCTCCTGGAGACCCAGAAAAATTATCTGGTACAAGAAGCTAATACAGTATAAAGGAAAGATGTATATAAACAAGATTTCTGCTTTTAAGAGGGAAGCAGTGATTTCAACAGCACTTTAGTTTTATCATTCCTGCTGCAAAACAAAGGTCTCTATAGAAATTAGGAGTGACCTTGTAGAAATATGTTGGATAAAGACCACTAAGCCAGTGCTACTCACAATGTGGTTCACAGCCAGGTGCCTGTCCCTGGACTATTACGAGTTGCAGTAAGTACAAACATTGAGAATAAACATTTAGAAATTTTTGTAGCAATTTGACAGAGTAAATTTTTTTTGCCTATTGAGTTTACTTGTAAAAAAAAATGAAACTTTTTAATATATCTTTTAGCTCATTTTTTTCAAGTAACTTTTTTTTTTGCATAAGTACTGGTCTTTGATGGATAAGAAATTAGAAATAAATCTTGTGCCATGGATAGTTTAGTTTAGTAGATACTGGATTAAACTACTTTGGGAAAAAAGTGCTTATATCTTTCTTCAAAGTTCTGAATAATCCTAAATATTTAGGGCTTTGAGTATTATAAATTTCTGTTTTTTCAGTAAGTAGAATGGTGGTTCCAAGGGCCTGGGTGGGGGAATGGAGATGTATTGGTCAAAGAGTGAAAACTTTCAGTTTAAGATGAATAAATTCTGGAGATCTAGTGCATAATAACTATAGTGAACAATATTGTATTATATACTTGAAAGTTGCTGAGAAAGTAGATCTTAAATATTCTTACCACCAAAAAGACATGGTAATTATATGAGGTAATAGAGATGTTAGGTAATTCTATGGTGGTAATCATTTTGTAATATATGAGTGTATCAAATCAACATGTTGTAAACCTTAATTCACACAATGTTATATCTCAATTATATCTCAATAAAGCTAGGGGAAAAATCAGAATCTCTGAAAAAAAATTTCTGTTTCTTTATGTTTTCTTTTTTATTTTAAAAAATAAATATATTCTGTGTATGGAATGTCTTCATACATTTTGGAAGAATTTTTAAAATTTAGTCTTGTGAAGTCCAGAATTGAAACCAAGCCTGTAGGGAGCATTTTACTTCTGTAATAATAAACATTTATAGGATATTGTTGATGGAAATGGTAGTAGAAGAATTCTACTCTTAGTAAACTTCTTGGTCATAGATTAGCTTACAGACAAATATCAACGGAGTATGTCAGGAGAAAGGTCAGCACACTAAGTTGTTGGAGTGAATATCATGTCAAGAGAAGCAAACAACACTGCAAATAATTGGGAACTAAAGTAGTTTTATCAAGTTGAAGTCAGAAATATGGGCATGTGCACCAGAAGAATATTTCAGTAGTTCATAGTCACATGCCAGGGGATGAGGCAATGGATACATTTTAACAAGAAATTTGAGAAACATTTAGTATCTACAGATCAGCTTCCAAGTCCCAAAACCTCTGTCCCAGTCATCCTCAGTCTCGAGAGACCAGGTAGCAGACCACCAGGAACTGCCAGCATGTGTTTTTGAAAACCTTGCATCCTGCCTACCATCCTTGTCATCCTTCGTCACTTCTCTCCTATTCCCCTCTTCCTATTTTTGGCTCATTTTTTCCCCTGATCCAAAATGCCGACTGACTTTCACAGTGTCCTATCCAGTGTAAACAAAAATCTGTAAGAGTTCTTCCATAAGAACATGACTTTTCAGGTTGAGGCTACTTCTTCCCCCATTCCACTTATGTCAACCATCCTCCTCTATCCCCAAGCTGCTTGCAGAACATCGTTGCTTTAGCCTTATGTAAAAACCCCACTATTTTGAGATTATTCCTTCAGGTAACATCATCCTCTAACATTGAATGTTACTGGCATGGACTGATCTTCTGGCACTCACCCTCATGCCATCAATGATTTAGCATCTAACTCATTTTTTATACTCTCTACTTTATGCTGTGTTTGACCCTTAACTGCTTTATTCCTTGATTACTTCATCTCCAGCCATGTTCATCTACACCTCTCATAATCCAATACACCTAATGTTGTCATCACTTGGGACTCTACCACTTCTGAAACATTAAATCTGAATACCCCACTCTGACCACAGCTCTCCTCCCACAAGCCTTCTCACTCAGTTGTCCTCACCACCTCTCTCTATGTGGGGCTGGCAGCCTGTGATCCCTCTACCTTGCTCTGTTGGTCCCATCTTACCTTCTTTTCCTTTCTGTCTTGCTTTGATGTCATGGGACCACATTTCAACCATTCTTTTGCCCACCTTTTTACATCCTAGTCACATTGCCTTTCTATCTATTCCTTTGGCAAATGCTCAGTCCAAGGGATCCATTTCCCTACATCTGACCTAGACAGCTGAGTATCAATGAAGATGATCCCATAACTGTACACGTTGATGCCCAAACTCAACTAGACCTTCAATACTTTCTGTTTCCCTAGTGAGCTTTCTCCACTCTCTCCTCAAATTTTTCATTCTGCTGTACTCACAACTGACTGATAATCTTGCCGATTTGTTCAGAGAGAAATTATAACTCCAACTTCCTACCACCAAATCTACAAACAGATGTCCCTGGGAAGAGAAGTTATTTCCCTCCTTAAAGATTAACTCCTGGGGCTTCCCTGGTGGTACAGTGGTTGAGAATCTGCCTGCCAATGCAGGGGACATGGGTTCGAGCCCTGGTCTGGGAAGATCCCACATGCCGCAGAGCAACTAGACCCGTGAGCCACAACTACTGAGCCTGCGCATCTGGAGCACGTGCTCCGCAGCAAGAGAGGCTGAGATAGTGAGAGGCCCGTGCACCACGATGAAGAGTGGCCCCTGCTTGCTGCAACTAGAGAAAGCCCTTGCACAGAAACGAAGACCCAATACAGCCAAAAAATTAATTAATTAATTAATTAATTAATTAATTAAAAAAAAAAGATTAACTCCTGTATCTGTATTCATGATCCTATCTCTTGCCTTCCTAGAATACTTGCTATGGACTGAATGTTTGTGTCCCTCCTGAATTCATATGTCAAAGAACTAATATCCAGTGTGATGGTAATAGGAGGTGGGGCCTTTGGAAGGTAATGAGGTTTAGATGGGATCACGAGTCTAGGGCCCCCATGATGCGATTAATGCCCTTATGAGTTGAGGAGAGCTTCTCTCTACCATATGAGGACACAGCAAGAAGGTTGTTGTATGAAAGCTAGGAAGTAGCACCAAATACCAGATCTACCAGCACCATGATCTTGACTTCCCAGCCTCCAGAACTGTGAGAATAAGTGTCTGTACCTTCCACCAAGCACTGTCCTTTATGACCACTGCTTCGCAACTAAATCCTTTGAAGGCGTTGTCTATATTTACTGCTTCTAGTACAACTTCACTCATTCTCCAAACCTTGTAAATTTAGCTTTTGTTCTTGCCACCCCAGTTCTTGTCAAAGCCAGCAACAGCAGGCTTCCTCATGGCTAAATCACTGAGATCTTTCCTTGTTTGTCCTCTCTGCTCCTCTTTCCACTGTCGACCACCCTCTTTGGTTCCTTAACACCAAACTCATTCCACTTCATCTCATTGATTGAAATCTCAGATTTCTTTGTAGAATCTTGAAATTTTGGTATTTTTCAGAGTTCTATCTTAGATTGTCTTCTCATTTCAATTTTCATATTTCTAGGAAATGTCTCCAACATTTCATATTGTGGTTTTAATAATCTTCTATCTATATGTTGATGGTCCCAAAGTTCATCTTTTCAGAGGCAACAACTCTCCTGAATTTTAGGTGTAGAATTCCTCCTTCCTATAAGATGGCTCTTGGATGTTCCATGAGCCCATCAAAGTCAACAATTGCAAAACTGAGCTCATCTTTTCTATTAACCTCTTCCATATCACTTTCCACCCACTGGTGAAAACTGGGAATCTGAGTATCATCCTTGATGGCACATTTTTCTTTACTTTAGGATTCCTAGGTATGAGTCAATCCATCTCTGCTTTCTCTATCCCCTTTATGACACCTAATTCAGTCTATCATCTTATTTTCAGTAGCCTCATAAGGGGTTTCTTTTTCTCTGGGCAGATGTCCCTTCAACTTACTCTCCATACTGCAGACAATGATTTTTCTAAAATGCAAATCATATGCATGTATCACTACTATGCTTAAAAATACTCACTAACCCTTTTTTTTTAATAACTATAATCTCCATGCTGTACATTACAACCCATGATTTGTTTATTTTATAACTGAAAATTTGTACCTATTGATCCTTTTCACCCATTTCACCCACCCTTGCCTCTGACAACCACCAATCTGTTCTCTCTGTATCTACATATGAGTTAATTTTTCTCTAGATTTCTCATATAAATTGAGATCATATGGTATTTATCTTTCTCTGTCCGACTTATTTCACTTAAAATAATGCCCTCAAAGTCACATATGGCAAGATTTCATTATTTTTTATGACTAATATTTCATTGTATATAAATACCACATTTTCTTTATTCATTCATCCATTGATGGACACTTAGGCTGCTTCCACATCTTGGCTATTGTAAACAATGCTACAATGAACATGGGGGTGCATATATCTTTCTGAGTTGGTGTTTTCACTTTCTTTGGATAGATACCCAGAGGTGGAATTGCTGGATCATATGGTAGTTCTATTTTTAATTTTTTGAGGAGCCTCCATACTGTTCTCACAGTGGCTGCACCCCAATTTACATTCCCACCAACAGCGCACGAGGGCTCCCTTTTCTCCACACCCTCAGTAACACTTATTATTTCTTGTCATTTTGATAACAGCCATTCTAACGGGTGGGAGGTGATATTGTGGTTTTGATTTGTACTTCCCTGATCAATCGCTCTTTATTACACTGAAGGTAAAGTCCAAATTTTAAAATATGCTTCACATGATCCATTATCTTCTGGGCTGTCTTGACCATTCTTCCTTTTGCTTCTTAATATGCCAACCATTTAGGATTTAAAATCTCTCTCTTCTCTTCTCCTTTCCTCCCTTCCCCATTCTCCTCCTTCCCCAATCTGCTGTCTCTCTCTTTTTTCCAGGCCCTTGCACATCCTCTTCCTTCTGTCTTGAATTTTTCAATACACACACACACACACACACACACACACACACACACACACACTCCATTACATGCTTCCTTTGGCTAAATTATACATGCACGGTTGAAGAGAATGTAAAATGATATATCTGATATGAAAAACAGTACAATATTTGCCTGAAAATTTTAAATAGAATTATCATAAGATCCGAGAAAATTGAAAGCAAGATCTCAGAGACATATTTGAACACCCACATTCATAACAGCATTCTTCACAATAGTCAAAAGCTGGAGCAATCCAATTTTCATTGATGGATGAGATATATACACACAATTGAATATTATTCAGCCTTAAAAAGGATGGAAATTCTGACACATGCTACAATATGAATGAACTGTGAAGACATTATACTAAGTGAAATAAGCCAGCCACTAAAAGACAAATACTGTATGTTTCCATTTATATGAAGTACCTAGAATAGTCAAATTCATAGAGAAAGAAAGTAGAATGGTGGTTGCCAAGGGTTGATGGGAGGGTGGAAGGGAAATGGATGTTTGTTGTTTAATGGGTATAGAGGGTCAGTTTTGCAAAATGAAGAGTTCTGAAAATTGGCTGCACAACAATGTGAATGTACTAAACTATACACTTAAAAATAGTTTTGATGGGAAATTTTATGTTACATGTATTTTACATGTATTAAAGTTAAATAACATAATTTAAAATATTTTTAAGGATTTCCAGAATGGTTATCAGCATGCTTTCCTTTAAAGATAAAAATAACATGTAGATATCAACAAATTGCATGGATACTAAAAATGAATTAAACATTCCCTAGTCTCCACTCCTCCATAAAATATATAAATTTTTTTTGGAGGAGAAACATATCCTTTGCTTCTCCTTACAGAATTTCAGTAAGTAAGTAATTTAACTGATTTATCATTTTCTAAAAAAGAAAAAACTGCACTACTGTATACCTGTTATAAGTGATGCAAAAGATTGTGATAATATTCCATTACAGTATTCAGAAAATAAAAGTAATATATTACTTGGGATGCATTGTATATATATTTTTTCAGCATTATAGCCATATTTACTCCAATATTTGTTTTCTAGAAATTATGGAATTCTATAGTAATCACACTCTAGCATTGAATGGATGAGTGCACTCAGAACAATGAATGGGAATTGACTAGTCAACCATATGGGCAGAGTGAAACTTAAGGTTCACTTAGTGTCAGAGAATACAAATTATCTAAGATTTGCATGAATCACTGTAGCTACTATACAGGTGCCTATCACCTTAATTCTTGTGCTACAGAATGTCTATAGTAAACAATCTCAAGATGGCCCCAGTGTTCTTGGACTCCTGTTTTTCATGTTCATGAAATCTCCTTCCCTCGAGTATGGGCTTCTAATGAATAGAATATAGCAGAAATGATAAGATGTCACTTCCTAAATAGGTTAAAAGAATAGGCTTCCATCTTGGATGTCTTATTTCTCTGTCTCTTTGTCTCTCTGTATCTGTCTTTCTCTTTCTCTCTCTCTCTGTTTCTCTCTGCTCTTTCTCAGGGGAAACAAGCTGCAGTATTGTGAATAACCCTATGGAGAAGCCCACATGAAAAGGAAGTGGTATCTGGAGATAACAAGCAATGAGGATCAAAAGCCATGTGAGTGAACTCAGAAGTGGATCTGAGAAGACTCTGAGTTGAGTTGACTTTAGTCCCAGCCAACATCTGATTGCATCTTTTTTCTTTTTTTTTTTGAGATTTTAAATAAATTTTATTGTTAAGGGAAAAAGTCATTATATAATTTACAGTGTAATCACCTATTAAAACTAGCAGTAGGGCATAGGGAGAAAAAGCTTCTGGGGGAGGCAGTGGTTCCTGTTTTTAAAGGTTCTTCCCATGTACAAGCCACGATATTCATTATTTTAGTTCAGTAAATGGATTAGATCACCAAGCAATGAACATGGTCCCTCTTGTATGTCATGTTACCAGAGATAGGAAAAATAATCTCTTTACTTGATTTCCATGGACATAGACTCCAAAATACATGCTCTGCTGAAAATTAGGGGAAATAGTTGTGTTTGGCAATGCCAATAGAAACAATTATAGAGAGAATATTAGAAAAAATATATCATTAAATGTCTCTTGGCCTATCCTATAATAATGTTTCATTGCTTTCTAAAGACTTTCATTTATCTCTTTAGAGAGCCTCCATCCTTTGGCTTCATCCAAATACTGTCTTTCCCACTTTATTTATTTAACATGTTTATTGGAATATAATTGTTTTACTATATTGTGTTACTTTCTGGTGTACAAAAATGTGAATCAGCTATACATAAACATATATCCCCATATCCCCTCCCTCTTGCACCTCTCTCCCACTATCCCTATCCCACCCATCTAGGTGGTCACAAAGCACCGAGCTGATCTCCCTGTGCTATGCCGCTGCTTCCCACTATCTATTTTACATTTTATAGTATATATAAGTCCATGCCACTCTCTCACTTTGTCCCAGCTTACCCTTCCCATTCCCTGTGTCCTCAAGTCCGTTCTCTACATCTGTGTCTTTATTCCTGTCCTGTCCCTAGGTTCTTCAGAGCCATTATTATTTTTTACATTCTCTATATATGTGTTAGCATACGGTATTTGTTTTTCTCTTTCTGACTTACTTCACTCTGTATGACAGGCTCTAGGTCCATCCACCCCACTACAAATAACTTAATTTCGTTTCTATTATGGTTAAGTAATATGCCATTGTATATATGTGCCACATCTTCTGTATCCATTCATCTGTCGATGGACACTTCCATGTCCTGGCTATTGTAAATAGAGCTGCAATGAACATTGTGGTACATGACTCTTTTTGAATTATGGTTTTCTCAGGGTATATGCCCAGTAGTAGGATTACTGGGTCATATGGTAGTTCTATTTTTAGTTTCTTAAGGAACCTCCATATTGTTCTCCGTAGTGGCTGTAATAATTTACATTCCCACCAACAGTGCAAGAGGGTTCCCTTTTCTCCACATCCTCTCCAGCATGTATTGTTTGTAACTTTTTTGATGATGGCCATTCTGACTGGTGTGAGGTGATACTTCACTGTAGCTTTGATTTGCATATTTCTAATGATTAGTGATGTTGAGCATCCTTTCATGTGTTTGTTGGCAATCTGTATATCTTCTTTGGAGAAACATCTATTTAGGTCTTCTGACCATTTTTGGACTGGGCTGTTTGTTTTTTTGATATTGAGCTGCATGTGCTGCTTGTAAATTTTAGATATTAACACTTTGTCAGTTGCTTCATTTGAAAATAATTTTTCCCATTCTGAGGGTTGTCTTTTTGTCTCATTTATGGTTTCCTTTGTTGTGCAAAAGCTGTTAACTTTCATTAGTTCTCATTTGTTTATTTTTGTTTTTATTTCCATTATTCTAGGAGGTGGGTCAAAAAAGATCTTGCTGTGATTTATGTCAAAGAGTGTTCATCCTATGTTTTCCTCTAGGAGTATTATAATGTCTGGTCTTACATTTAGGTCTTTAATCCATTTTGAGTTTATTTTTGTGTATGGTGTTAGGGAGCATCCCAATTTCATTCTTTTACATGTAGCTCTCTAGTTTTCCCAGCACCAGTTATTGAAGAGGCTGTCTTTTCTCCATTCTATATTCTTGCCTCCTTTATCAAAAATGAGGTGACCATATGTGTGTGGGTTTATCTCTGGGCTTTCTAACATGTTCCATTGATCTATATTTCTGTTTTTGTACCAGCACCCCATTGTCTTCATTACTGTAGCTTTGTAGTCTAGCCTGAAGTCAGGGAGCCTGATTCCTCCAGCTCCATTTTTCTTTCTCAAAATTGTTTTGGCTATTCAGGGTCTTTTGTGTTTCCATACTAATTGTGAAATTTTTCATTCCAGTTCTGTGAAAAATACTATTGGTAGCTTGATAGGGATTGCACTGAATCTGTACATTGCTTTGGGTAGTATAGTCATTTTCACAATGTTGATTCTTCCAATCCAAGAACAGGGTATATCTCTCCATCTGTCTGTATCACCTTTAATTTCTTTCATCAGTGTCTTATAATTTTCTGCATACAGGTCTTTTGTCTCCTTAGGTAGGTTTAATCTCTTTTTTACAATGGAAGTGCAACAAATGGGAGTGTTTCCTTAATTTCTTTTTCAGATTTTTCATCATTCGTGTAAAGGAATGCCAGAGATTTCTGTGTATTAATTTTGTATCCCACTACTTTACCAAATTCATTGATTAGATCTAGTAGTTTTCTGATAGCATCTTTAGGATTCTCTATATATAGTATCATGTCATCTGCAAACAGTGACAGCTTAACTTCTTCTTTTCCAATTTGGATTCCTTTTATTTCTTTTTCTTCTATGATTGCTGTGGCTAAAACTTCCAAAACTATATTGAATAATAGTGGTGAGAGTGGGCAGCCTTGTCTTGTTTCTGATCTTAGGGGAAATGGTTTCAGTTTTTCACCATTGAGGACGATGTTGGTTGTGGGTGTGTCATATATGGCCTTTATTATGTTGAGGTAAGTTCCCTCTATGCCTCCTTTCTGGAGGGTTTTTATCATAAATGAGTGTTGAATTTTGTCAAAAGCTTTCTCTGCATCTATTGAAATGATCTAATTGTTTTTCTCCTTCAATTTGTTAATATGGTTTATCACATTGATTGATTTGAGTATTTTGAAGAATCCTTGCATTCCTGGGATAAACCCCACTTGATCTAGGTGTATGATCCTTTTAATGGGCTGTTGGATTCTGTTTACTAGTATTTTGTTGAGGATTTTTGCATCTATGTTCATCAGTGATATTGGCCTGTAGTTTTCATTTTTTGTGATATCTTTGTCTGGTTTTGTATCAGGGTGATGGTGGCCTCATAACATGAGTTTAGGAGTGTTCCTCCCTCTGCTATATTTTGGAAGAGTTTGAAAAGTTCTCTAAATGTTTGATAGAATTCACCTGGGAAACCCTCTGGTCCTGGGCTTTTGTTTGTTGGAAAATTTTTAATAACAGTTTCAATTTCAGTGCTTGTGATTGGTCTGTTTATATTTTCTATTTCTTCCTGATGCATTCTTGGAAGGTTGTGCATTTGTAAGAGTTTGTCCATTTCTTCTAGGCTGCCCATTTTATTGGCATATATTTGCTTTTAGTAATCTTTCATGATCCTTTGTATTTCTGCAGTGTCAGCTGTTACTTCTCCTTTTGCATTTCTAATTCTATTGATCTGAGTCTTCTTCCTTTTTTTATTGGTGAGTCTGGCTAATTTTTTATCAATTTTGTTTATCTTCTCAAAGAACCAGCTTTTAGTTTTATTGATCTTTGCTACTGTCTCCTTCATTTCTTTTTCATTGATTTCTGATCTGATATTTATGATTTCTTTCCTTCTGCTAACTTTGGGGGTATTTTTTGTTCTTCTTTCTTTATTTGCTTTAGTTGTCAGGTTAGGTTGTTTATTTGAAATTTTTCTTGTTTCTTGAGGTAGGATTATATTGCTATAAACTTCCTTCGTAGAACTGCTTTTGCTGCATCCCATAGGTTTTGGGTCTTCGTGTTTTCATTGTCATTTGTTTCTAGGTATTTTTTGTTATCCTCTTTGATTTCTTCAGTGATCTTGGTTGTTTAGTAGTGTATTGTTTAGCCTCCATGTGTTTGTATTTTTTATAGTTTTTTTTTTTTTCCTGTAACTGATATGTAGTCTCATAGTGCTGTGGTTGGAAAAGATACTTGATACAATTTCAATTTTGTTAACTTTACCAAGGCTTGATTTGTTAACCAAGATATGATCTATCCTGGAGAATATTCCATGACCACTTGAGAAGAAACTGTATTCTGTTGTTTTTGGATGGAATGTCCTCTAAATATCAACTAAGTCCATCTTGAGTAATGTGTTGCTTAAAGCTTGTTTTTCCTTATTTATTTTCATTTTGGATGATGTGTACATTGGTGAAAGTGGGGTTTTAAAGTCCCCAGCTATTATTGTGTTAGTGTCGATTTCCCCTTTTATGGCTGTTAGCATTTGCCTTATGTATTGAGGTGCTCCTATGTTGGAGGCATAAATATTTACAATTGCTCTATCTTCTTCTTGGATTGATCCCTTGATCATTATGTAGTGTCCTTCTTTGTCTCTTATAATAGTCTTTACTTTAGAGTCTGTTTTGTCTGATATAAAAATTGCTACTCCAGCTTTCTTTTGATTTCCATTTGCATGGAATATCTTTTTCCATCCCCTTACTTTGAGTCTGCATGTGTCCCTAGGTCTGAAGTGGTTCCCTTCTAGACAGCATATATATGGGTCTTGTTTTTGTATCCATTCAGCCAGTCTGTGTCTTTTGGTGGGAGCATTTAATCCATTCACACTTAAGGTAATTATCAATATGTATGTTCCTATTACCATTTCCTTAATTGTTTTGGGTTTGTTTTTGTAGGTCTTTTCCTTCTCTTGTGTTTCCTGCCTAGAGAAGTTCCTTTAGCATTTGTTGTAAAGCTGGTTTGTTGGTACTGAATTCTCTTAGCTTTCGCTTGCCTGTAAAGATTTTAATTTCTCCATCACATTTGAATGAGATCCTTTCTGGGTAGAGCAATCTTGGTTGTAGGTTTTTCCCTTTCATCACTTTAAATATGTCCTGCCACTCCCTTTTGGCTTGCAGAGTTTTTGCTGAAAGATCAGCTGTTAACCTTTTGGGGATTTCCTTGTACGTTATTTGTTGCTTTTTTCTTGCTGCTTTTAATATTTTTTATTTGTATTTAATTTTTGATAGTTTGATTAATATGTGCCTTGGCATGTTTCTCTTTGGATTTATCCTGTATGGGATTCTCTTCACTTCCTGGACTTGATTGACTATTTCTTTTCCCATGTTATGGAAGTTTTCAACTATAATCTCTTCAAATATTTTCTCAGACCATTTCTTTTTCTCTTCTTCTTCTGGGACCCCTACTATTTGAATGTTAGTGCAGTTAATGTTGTCCCACAGGTCTCTGAGAGTGTTCTCAATTCTTTTCATTCTTTTTTCTTCATCCTGCTCTGTGGTAGTTATTTCCACTATTCTATCTTCCAGGTCACTTATCCGTTCTTCTGCCTCAGTTATTCTGCTATTGATTCCTCCTAGAGAGTTTATAATTTCATTTGCTGTGTTGTTCATCATTGTTTGTTTGCTCTTTAATTTTCTAGGTCCTTGTTAAACGTTTCTTGTATTTTCTCGATTCTATTTCCAAAATTTTGGATCACCTTTACTATCATTATTCTGAATTCTTTTTCAGGTAGACTGCCTATTTCCTCTTCCTTTGTTTGGTCTGATGGGTTTTTACCTTGCTCCTTCATCTGTTGCATATTTCTTTGTCTTCTCATTCTGTTTAGCTTACCTTGTTTGGGGTCTCCTTTTCATAATCTGGAGGTTCATAGTTCCCATTGTTTTTGGTGTCTGCCTGTAGTGGGTGACTTTGGTTCAGTGGCTTGTGTAGGCTTCCTAGTGGAGTGGGCTGGTGCCTGTGTTCTGTTGGGTGGGGCTTGATCTTGTCTTTCTGGTGGGCAAGGCTATATGTCTGGCAGTGTGTTTTGGGGTGTCTGTGAACTTAGTATGACTTTAGGCAGCCTCTCTGCTAATGGGTGGGGTTGTGTTCCTGTCTTACTAGTTGTTTGACATGGGGCGGCCAGCACTGGAGCTGGCTGGCTGTTGGGTGGAGCTGGGTCTTAGAGTTGAGACAGAGATCTCTGGGGGAGCTCTTGACAATTGATATTACATGAGGTTGGGAGGTCTCCGGTGGTCCAATATACTGAACTCGGCTCTCCCACCTCAGAGCCTCAGACCTGATACCAGGCCAGAGCACCAAGACCCTATCAGCCACAGGCCTCAGAAGAAAAATAAAGAAAGGAAAAAAATAAAAATTTATTTTAAAAAAATTAATAGTAATAATAAAAATGGAGGAGAGCAACCAAACCAATAAACAAATCCACCAATCATAACAAGTGCTAAAAACTAAACTAAGATAAACATAAAAATCAGAAACAAATCAGTCACAGACAGCAAACCCCAAGTCTACAGTTGCTCCCAAAGTCCATTGCCTCAATATTTTGATGATACATTGTCTATTCAGGTATTCCACAGATGCTGGGTACATCAAGTTGTGGGGATTTAATCTACTGCTCCTGAGGCTGCTGGGAGAGATTTCCCTTTCTCTTCTTTGTTCGCACAGCTCCTGGGGTTCAGCTTTCATTTTGGCCCCGCCGCTGCGTGTAAGTTGCCCTCAGGCCTCTTTACCCCGCCCAGACAGGAGGTGGTTAAAGCAGCGACTGATTATGGGGCTCTTGCTCATTGAAGTCAGGGGGAGGATGGGGTACAGTAGTTATAATTGGAATGCGGGGTAAGCCTCTGGTGGCAGAGGCTGGCATGGTGTTGCAAAAACCTGAGGTGCGCCTTGTGTTCTCCCGGGGAAGTTGTCCCTGGATCATGGGGTCCTGGCAGTGTTTGGCTGCACAGGCTCCTTGGGTGGGGGCGGGGCTGTGGATAGTGACCTGTGCTTGCACACAGGCTTCTTGGTGGCTGCAGCAGCACTAACATTTCATGCCTGTTTCTGGGGTCCGACCTGATGCCTGCGGCTTGTGCCCGTCTCAGGAGATCGCTTAAGCAGTGTTCTGCTATCTGTGTGCACAGGGGGAAGGAATCCCCTCTCCTCACCCACCCCAAAATGATGGTCTCTTGGCTCTTCAGCAGGTTCAGACCTTTTCCTGGACTCCCTCCCGTCTAGCTGTGGTGCACTAGCCCCCTAAGGCTGTCTTCACACAGGCAACCCCAGCCCTCTCCCTGGCGTCTGACCTCCTAAGCCTGAGCCTCAGCTCCCAGCCCCAGTCAGCCCCGGTGGGTGAGCAGACAAGCCTCTCGGGCTGGTGAGTCCTGGTTGGCACTTATCCTCTGTGCAGGAATCTCTCCACTTTGCCCTCTGCACCCCTGTTGTTGCGTTCTCTTGCATGGCTTCGAAGTCCAAACCCTGTCTCCACCAGAGAAGGGACTTCTTAGTGTGTGGAAACTTTTCCTCCTTCATAGCTCCCTCCCAGAGGTGTAGGTCCCATTCCTATTCTTTTGTCTCTGTTTTTTCTTTTTTCTTTTGCCCTACCCAGGTACATGAGGATTTTCTTGCCTTTTGGGAGGTCTGAGGTCTTCTGCCAGCGTTCAGTAGGTGTTGTGTAGGAGTTGTTCCACATGTAGATGTATTTTTGTTGTATTTGTGGAGAGGAAGGTGATCTCCACATCTTACTCCTCCACCATCTTGAAGGTCCTCCCGGATTTCATCTTACGAGAGACCCTGACTTAGAGGCACCCTGATAAGCTGTGCCTAGATATTTGATCCATAGAAGGTATGAGATAATAAATATCTCTTGTTTAAAGCTGGTGAATTTGGGGATAATTTGTTATACAGTGATAAATAATGAATACATTATTGAATGTATCAAATATAATAAACTGTTAAAAGTAATGTTTTGCATATACTTTTCATACATTTTTAGGTAAAGCTACATACATACATACATACATACATACATCTATCTTTGGCATAGTTTCTATCCTTCTCCCTTGTCCCAATTCCTATACTGTTATGATGATCTAGCTTCTGATGTTTGGATCATGCATGTTCAGCCTTATCTAATCAGCCACATTATTTTAGCCTTGTTTATCATCTTTTTAAGGTTCTTAATAATCTCTCTCTCTTTTTTTTTCTTTTCTCAATCTGAATTAGAACATATATTTTTCCAGTCTGCTTCCAATTCTTTAAGAATATCAGGATAAAACAGTACATATTTATGAGCTAGAAGGTGTTTAAGTGGTGTAGTTAATAAAGACAATTCATTTGGTGGTTGGGTCCTCAAATACATCAATCAACAACAGAGTGAATTCTTTGTTTCCTATTGTGAACCTATTTCTCATCCTCAAGAAGCACTATTATTACTTACCAGGATTATGCTAATAGCCTCCTAATTGGTCGTCATCCTTCTACACTTACTTCTCTTCAGTCTATTCGTAACACAGAAGCCAGAATGACTGATTCTGTTAAAACATAGATCAGACCATGTCTTTCTTCTGTTCAAAACCCTTCAATGGCTCTTCATTCTACTCAGAGTAAAAGACATTAGAGTACCCTAAATTGTCCCCTAGCCCCAATCTTTTAATCCTATAATCCGTGAACTCTTTACCAAAGGACCAGGCCCCATCTCCCTTCAGCCACACCCTGATCTTTAATGGCATTTTCCAGGGACACTCCCACTTTAGGGCCTTTGCTCTAGTTATAGCCTCTGCCTGAACTTTGCCCAGATATGCTCTTGGTTAGCTTATTACCTCTTTCAGGTCTTGATCACAATTTCACCTCCTCAAAGAAACCTATTTTGACCTTTACCAAATATTCTAACTCCCCACATCCTGCCCCAGCCTTCAGGGTTCACCATCACTTATCATCTTCTAATCTACTAAATATTGCCTTATTATTTGTCACATTTATGGTTTATTATCTTTCACCATTGGACAGTAAGCTCCATGAGATCCATGAGATCTTTGTGTTGTTCACTGTTATATCTCAATCACCTAGACCATTACCAGGCGCATAGTAAGTGCTCATTAAATATTTATTGCACTAAATTGTGAACAACTTAAATTGATTTGCCCTTTCAGCTCTCAAAATATGACCACTCGTAACAAAATATTAATAAGTAAGTAAAAATTATGAAAAGTTTTACTACTGCATAAAGAAAAGCACTCTAGCTGCAGAGTCCTTGCTTTCCCTCAAAACAAGAACCTGATGAAGCATATTAACAAATGGGGACATGATTTATTCATTACCATTTGCAACATCTTGACTGAGAAAATTAAATTGTTTTGTAGATGCTTGATACACCCTGGGACCTTTTCAATTTCTTTGCTTTTTTTTACTATTCTTCCCTTGTTAATTTTTCTTGTTTTCTTAAAAGGACTATAGGCAAGTAAGCAATATTCTGCTCCTTTGGCAAATAATTGATCGCTTGGCCTCTTGAATTCCTCCATGGAGTGTGTCTCCACAGGTTTACTTAGCATCCTGAAAGGAGTGATGGAATTGGAGAGCAATTTCTTACAGGAAACCATGCAAAAAAAATAAGAGTAAATGCTTCTTATTTTGGCCACAGTGCAAGATAAAACAGATGACCAGCAAAAGACACTTTCCAACATCAATTTTTAAAAATATATTTTACTGATCTTCATTGTCTCAGTGGGGAAAGATGCTTGTCAACTCACCCTTTCTGTTGCTCTTCATATCAGCATTAACATCAAATCACAGATTAGAAATAGAAGAGGCACATTTGGGGATTTTTTTAATTATTGAGATGTAATTCACACATAACATCGTGTTAGTTTCAGTTGTACAATATAATGATTCGATATATGTGTATACTATGAAATGATTACTACAATAAGTAAATTCACTGCTAATTACATCCTTTTTTTTAACCTCTGTGCTTTTAGTGCTTCACCTTGGAATTCTTAATAGTGTAGTTAGCTTTCACATTATGATGAAAACTATACTTATATATTATCTCGTGTTTAAATATTTCCCATATGCATATTGTTTTTCATCATCTTTTCCATTAAACAAAATCCTCAGTATTTAACCTATACAGGTTGCCTTTCAGAGATCTCATAATGTTATGGTAAAATAAAACCATGATGATAATGAAAAAAAGAAAAGAAAGAACACATTAGTCTCTAAATTTTAAACGATAGAGTAGATTATAAAAATCAAATTCCTTTGTACTTAAGGAGAGTACAAAGACTTATTGAAATAAATAAAGGCTTATTGAAACATCATAGATCAAATCCTTTCTAAAATATCTTTATAATAAAAATTTGTGTATAATAAAAATATTTCCAAACCTTAGCTTGTGATCTAATAATTGTAAGCAAGAATATCTAATACAACTAAATTCTAGACCAGGAGTTAGCAAATTTGTTGCCTCTTTTTGTAAATAAAATATTTGGAGCATACGCGTGTCCATTCCTTTGTGTGTTGTCTGTAACTGTTTTTGCGCTACAACAGTAGAGTTTAATAGCTGTGACAGAGACTGTATGACCTGCAAACCTAAAATATGTACTATCTGGCCCTTTACAGAAAAAAATTTGCTGACCTCCTGTTATAGACAAATAAAAAATTGAGGCAGTTCTTTATATATCAGTACACTGAAATTAACCTCATGTTCCCTTCTATCATTTAATAGGGAGGGAGAACTTGGAAAAATTTCAGAGTTTTCTGGCTGTGAGTAGTTAGTACAAATTGACCAGGACAAGACAGAAAGAATATTGGCCACATTAGCTGCTCATTCTGGCCACACACATGTCCCCATATTATCCCTCTGTTCTCTACTAAGTCTTCTCACTAAGTACCTGAGACACATGAGTCTTCCTTGAGCTCTTACTGTCAACAGAAATGTTGATTTTTCTCTCACGACCTTCTGACTTTACCTTCTCTCCTAAATTGATCTTCTCTCTTCAGACTGTGGTTGGGTGCACTTGTCTACTGGTTTGGCCTGGATGTATTTTGTGATTCTCTGAGCTACTTTGCCCTCCATGGCTGGGTGCCAATATGCTGGCTCTTGGTCTTTATTCTCAAGCCTTAAACTTCAATTACTGTTTCAAATTCTGATTTTTAGATTCCCGTCTCAGGCTGCCCTTTCTGTTCTGTTCCCCAACCACACAAGAGACAGTGAGTAATAAAGGACCTAGATAGCATTTTGATGTATTTAACAGGTCATTAGAGGAAAACCATAGGAACCAGAATTACTTAGTCTCAAGGAGAAAGGGCAAACAGGAAATTAAGGATGCTAAATTCTGAAATTCTACAACTATGTGCCATATGGAGAAAGAGAATCAGTTATTTTGTATAATCACAGAGAGATGGATGTGAACAAACTTGGTAAACACAAGGATTGGGCTAAAACAGTATGAAAAAAGTTGCCAAGAATCACAAATTTTCAAGGTGGAAAAATTCTATAAACAAGGTAAATCTCAATATCTTGGGATATTCAGTAGGTACTGAAGCTTAAAATCAGCAGACAATGTTAATGACCTATAAAATTTCCTTGAAATGTATGGTTGAAGCAATAGCTCTCATGTTATTTTTACTGAGAAAAGGCCAGAGGCAAAGCAGAAAAGTTATATTTCACAACATTTAAAAGAAACAACTACCATGAAAAAAATACTGTTTTATAAACAAACTCTTTAGTGCTTTCTTTTAGATTACCTAATCTTCAGGTTACACTAAGAAGGGATTTTTTTTTACTCTAGAATAATAAAAATAATTTTCTATATTCTTAAGTACATTTATAATTTTAATTTTACATTCTAGAGTTTATTTTGTTTGTTTTTAGTTCTCTTTTTTAAGCATTTGCTAGCTTTTCTGATCCATTTATTGAATACCTCATTTTTAATCACCGATTTTAAGTACTGTACTGACTTTAGAGTATTTCTAATTCCCTGTACCATTCATGGACTCTACACAGATCCACTGGTCTGTAGGAAACCTTATATATGTCTACAATAGTCAGTTTACATTTGGAAATAGCATATTTTACTATCCATTATAGCAGGTTTTCTTCATTCATCATTTTGCTCAAAAAAATCCTGGTTATTGTCCTACCTATATTCTTGCTGATCAACTTTATAATATATGTAATTCAATTTTGTAAACTATACATGCATATTTTATGTACACATTGCATACAGTGTTTATAATGCTCTGAAAAAAATCCTGCAGGCAAACATCAAACTGATCATGTTGGCTTTCTCAAGGAGGGTGAAGGGGTGAAGGTTGTGGAATGGAAAGGGCATGATTACTGGGGTGATGGGGTCAGTTGTGTGACTCAGATTTGGATGTTAGGGAAAAGCATTTTAAGAGCAGTAATTTGTATAGAATTTGAAGACACATAGAAATTAGTGATATGAAGAAGGAAAGGAGAACATTGGAAGTAGAAGAAAAAAATCATAATCAAGGTGATATGTCTTCAAAGAACTGCTATTCAGGATGGTTTAAGCTCTGGGGAATATCTAAAGCTTTAGCTGAATGCTTGGGTGAGAGTCACAGTAGAAAAGGCAGTCATGCCTAAATTAGAAGCTTGAACATTTTATGACCCTTTGGATAAATCACCAAAAAATTTTAAACAAGGTATTGTCATGATCAAGTTTCATCCTTAAAATGTCACTCTGATGTTTGAAGGGGGCATATAGGACATTATGTAGCAGGCTACCACAATAATCCATGTGTAGATCATAACCTTGGTCTTCATGTAGTCTAGTTTCTTTGTGATGTCATAATCAAATAAACACAAATTTTGTGGCAAGTATATTTAAATGCAATGTAAGACTTTATTAGAATTTCAGGAACAGTGTAAGAATCCTTTTTTTACACATCTTTCTATATCCCTCCAACCCTAGAACTACACCAAAAACTTTCTTCCATCCTCAATTCAAGTGTGGGCTCCAGGATTTCTTTTCACTCATCTCCCTGCCTTCCTGGATGTGCTCTTTCTTCCCATTACCTTTTTCTCTCCCTTAGTTCTGTTTCTGGTTATTTCCAACTCTCAATTATTTTAACCCATTATCACTATGTGCATAGCAGATGGTTCATAAGTATTTCTTGCAAAGGAGAAGAGGACATACTGCAAATACACATAAATCATTTTTATCTTTGTTAAACAGTAGAAAAGTGACTAGAGACTATTCTCTCATAGTGGTCTTAGAGATAGAGAAGAGGGATGGATATCAAAATAATAGTGGAAGCAGAGTGAGGGAAATTGGGTGTGGAATGACAGAGATAATGTACTGAGGGGGAAAAGTGGAGCTTGTCCAGAAATACTCTCCATGTCTCTAGTTAGGAAATGAGATCATTGGGAGGTACTTTTGACTAAGCAAGAGAATGTCACAGGAGAAGAGTTAGAGGGTACACAATGAATTCAGCTTTGTAAAGGTTGATTTTAAAGTGTTTTAGATTACCTAAGAAAAGCTCTCCAGGTACAGATGTAGAAATGAGACTGTGCCTTAGAAGAAGAGTGGACTTGCGATTCATCATTTTAAAGGTGATAGTCCAACCAGAGAATAGGGCTCAGAGGTCTGAGGGAAAAATGCAAGATAAAGAATAAGATAGAAGACAAAGAGTTTCCAAAAGTCTACGAAAGTTAGAGCAGAGAAGAAGGTGGAAAAGAAGCAGGTGAGGGAGGAAAATGCTTCTTGTTGAAAGTGTCAGATATTACAGAGAAGTTGAGAACCTCATGAGCTAAGAATTGGAAATAGCAGAAATAGGCTTAAGAATTGTCTATTTCATTTGACCCCATTAAGAACCATTTCAGTGGAGATGGGGCTGCAGGCTGATTAGTAACAGGGGTATTAACTACACTTTCAATACTTTTGTTTGTGAGGAAAGATACTGAGTTGAAATGGGAATCTATAAGTTAGCTCTTAGGTAAAAGGGGCTATGTGGATGAGCAGCCTCTTTTCAAGAGGACAAAAATAGATGTCTCATCTTAAGGGAGAACCAGGGTTAAGACATAGTAGTTAGATTGAGGGGGAGCTGGTGAAGTGCTTGAATGAAAAGGGAAATTTATTTACAGTAGAATGTCGGTTCTATATGGCACTGTGGGAAGAATTTAATATGACTCTCTAGGCATATGTGCTAGAAACTGCAGGGTGGTGAGGAGAGAAGACTTTGTTCCTGCCTCGAAGAAGATAATCATTCAGTAGAGATACTCATCTAGGTAACAAATATTTAATAAGAACCTACTATGTGCTTGGAGACATTGTTCCAAGCACTGAGGATACAGTAGGAGGTACAAAACAAGGTCTAGGTCCTCAGAGAGATTGTATTCCAGTAGAGGAAGACATGCACACAAAGAAATTCTTTAACCATTTACAGAGTTATGATAGCTGCCTTGCCCCACAGAATTGATAAGTTCTTCCATCTTTGTTTCTATTAAGCCCTCCATAGGAAGCAAACATGGAAGGATATGTCAATTCTACGGGGAAAGGCAGATAGGAGGAGGCAGGTGGAGATTCTCCTTTGCAAAGAAGGGTATAAAGATTAAGACGAGTCTTGAAAGAAGAGTGGGTATTCACCAGATGGAACATGTAGGGAAAGGCAGGACAGGCAGAGGGAGTGATGTGAGCACAGGAGTTTGACAGGAAAATGGAGTGAGAATGGGAAGATGAGTCATGGGAGAGGAACAAAGAGTAGGATGAGGATTAGGGTGTGAGAGGGCAGAGGACCGTTGGAGCGTGCATTTTGGGTGGAGGCCAGGGATGGCAGGAATGAAAAGCTTTGTGGGATTAAGTGGCCCCAAGGTTCTGAAAGCCTCTGGCTTAGAGTGGTGTTCACCCTGGCACAAAGAGAGACATGACCGGTGCTACTGTCAGTGGCCCAGCCCAGTCAGCAGGCTCGGTTAGGGTGCCAAAATGGATGCCTCGGAAAAGTGATCTGTGCTTCTGTTGAACTTGGCCCAGCTTGGCTGGAAGGACGGTGCAGGCATGATGGGAGCATATGGAAAGTGAAAGATTCCACGGAGTCTCATGGGTGCACAGTTATGTAGAGGCATCTGGGCAGACACTCCCACACGTCCTCTGCCTCGCTACATCACCATGGGCGAGGGAGTCTTATTTCCCTAAAAGGTCCAGTTCTTGTCCAGAATGAAGGGAGTTAGAATCAATGAGCCCTTAGGTCCCTTTTAGCACTGAAATTCTAAGAATCTACTTGAGCAAAACTTCTTGAGATAAGGAAATGTGCTTTCCTTATTTTTCTAAATTTACTTTGGAACAACTCTTTTCTTGTATGCGAAACAAAACCTTCTAGTAAAGGACTCAACACATAATAGAAGTGCAATCAATATGTAATCAATTGATTCATTTCATACTGGCAGGAAACTTTTATTCTTCACATTAAAATGTAACGAGTTGTTATAAGTAAGCTCCAGGTACAAATAATACAAGCCATACTTGCGTTATCATTTTTTTCTCTTTATGTTTTACTTTGGTTGCTTGACTACAAATGTTTCCAAGCTTTTACTCTTTCTGATTTTTCAGCTGGTAAATCAGCATGCAAATTAACTTGCACCCAAAGATGTGGGTCCTGAAAGCAGGAGGGCTGGGGATAAAGAAACGTTTATATAAAGTTTTTCAAATTTAAGAATATTTACTACCCTGAAGTCTATCGTTATTTTGTTCAAATAAATATTGGAGTATCAACAGAAAATTTAGGAGAGGATAAAATATCAGGGAAACTGAATCATTTGAATTTATCTGCATGTGTGCTCCAAATCTTCTGAGTTTGGGAGGGATGTCTCCCTGTCATTTTCTCACCTTTATAATAAGTTTTAGTCTATTTTCTCCTTCTATCATTCCTGCATTCCTCTGACCCAATTTGATTCCCCTTTTATTAATGTTTACCCTCCTCCCTATAGTGAGTCTGCTGCGATTTCATTCATATGTTTTTCACTCCTTTGTAGATAATACCCGTAGTGACCAAAAATGAACTCAAATCCTGACTCACAGAGGCCCCCTGGACAGTCTGGTCTTATGGAAACCTTGGCTACTGCTCCTTGATTGCCCTGCCATTTGTCATTATTCTTTGTTTACAGTCTTTGAGCCAGTTTTCAATCCATGCGACAGCACTTCTGTCCAAATCAATTTGTATTAATTTTTCAAGTCAGATTTCGCAAGGCACTGCAGTCAGTGGATTCCGGAGGTCCAGGCATATTACATGTTTCCTTCATCCAGTGATTTTGTAATGAGATTTTTTTTTAAGTGGGGGTAGGGAGGAGATCGTGTTTCTCCAGCATGATCTTCCTGCGCTGTCTCACCGCCCAGTGACAATTCATGTGTGCAGGTATTGACGCCGGCGCGAATTTAATACCTATGATAAAGTGGAGGATTTTTTTAAATGGAACTGAAATGCCAGCTGCTCCTCGCTTTCCTCGCACCATATTGTCTAATGAAGTGGCCCCTTTTTCAGCGGCTCCAGCCAGGAATCTCTGAGTCATTTTTGATCCTCTTTTATCCTTTGATCAACATTTGATGCTTGGAACGAAGCCAAATTATGAGAGCGCATCAGACTCCCTCTCCCTGGCTCCGCATCCCTCTCTCTCCCTCCTGCGCTCAGTTATTAACGTTCCCGCAGCCCTAAACTCATTTCTAACCAGCTGCACCTCTGCAGTTCTTTGTTCTTTGGTCCAACGTGGTCACTCGGCTGTTGCAAACTGTTTTAAAATCAGCTGGTCAAGTCGACCCCGGAGCCATGCGCAAAGCCTCATTACTCAGGCGCTTCGCTTTCTTGAAATTGTTCAGAAGCCTTGGCTCCTGTGGTCCCTCATTGTCTTCACCTTTTTCACTGGGCTGGGAGCAAACGCAGTTCTCTGGAATTCACTGCCACTGTGTCAGGTCTTAAGACATTTAATCTCAATAAAAATCGAGCGGATTTTGTGTGTTGGTGGGCAGGGGCAGAGTTGTGGAGTTCTTGCCTGTGCTATCTAGGAGTACTATCATTTTAATAGTTCTCAGAGTCTTGTGCTATTTTAAAACAAAAACAGTTCTAGCCTAGCTCTTTAAATCCACCATTTATTTTTTTTGCAAATCACCCTGATGTGAAACTCTCAAAAAGCCAAAAAACAGCACTCACAATAAAGGATAAGTATTAGGTTTAACCCTTTGTCTGTATTTGAACGTCTCTCCTTCAATGAGAATAGTCACTGGTTTTTAACTTTGCCTGTTTCTACCTTGTGTTGCTCCCATCTGACTGTCTGAACTTTGTACTGTCTCTGCCCCCCAAATGAATTTTATGATACTTGACCTTTCTATCTAGCAAATCAGGCCCTTCTGTAATTAAATTAAACTTTTCATGGGATGAACCCAACTATCAAATGTCATCTTATCTTCAGCAGCAGAAGTTGAAATAGAAATATCAGACATGTAGACAAGAAAGAGTCAAAACAGATCATTAACACCAGACTAAATGCCTTTAGACTGTCTTACAATGACTTCATGCTTAGCTGTTGAAAATAAGCTGTCAAAAACTATGTTGCTGTCTGTTCAAGGAATATGAAGTAGTATACCAAATACATTTGCTTTGAAGAATGTCTGGAACAGCTCTGAAAAAACATTAACAATTTGGCATGGACATGTGAATGCTGGAGTGGATGGAATAGCTGTTTTGGGGACAGAAAACACTAAATGTAGACATGCTATATTATGCTCATTGGACTATCCTTTGCTAATAAAAGCTAATGGAAAATGAGAATAAACCAGTTAGAATATACAGAATGAAAATAAATATTAGAAGATATGGCCCAAACTGCCATTAAATACTAAGATATATTTTAACTCCTTCTTAAACATTTTACAGTGCATTTAAACTTACAATTAAAAATTCTTTCAAAGTGTGTAAATAATAAATAAGTGAAGTTTAGTCCCAATTTTCAAACTTCAAAAATAAGTGATGTTTTATTCTGGTCTCTCAAAGAAATTAAACAGATCTGATAAAACCAGCAAGAAATATGAATGGAATTTGTGACATTTTATCACCTTTATGTTTTCTGAGGGTCTGTTTTCTGATTAATAAAACCGCTGGGACTTATTTGTTGCAGGATGTTACACGTTATTCTCAGAAATCGGGAAGGAGATGGCGATGCCCCGTTATTACTATGAATGGTAAAGGAAAGAGATATCGTATGCAAAGCACCTATTACTGTGCCTGGTGCATAGTAGGTGCTCAGTACCTGCCTTCTGCATTACATAAACCCATTCAATCAAAGTGCGGTCAGGTACTGCTTTTCACATAGAACTATTGGTCTGACCTCTACAACTTAAAGTGTTTGCCTCTTCAAAATTCAAAAGGGCATAGATATGTTCTGGGTGAAGCTAATGCAGACTTTGTCACTATTTCTCGACAATGACAAGAGTGTGATAGACTGGCAAGGACCTTGCAGTTGAGTAGACTTGTTTTTTAATCCAGTCGCTAATAGATATATGACTTTACATCTCTTTGAGCTATTTAATTTTTTCATCTGAAATGTAGGAGCAATATCACCTACCTCAGTGTTGCCAGAATTAAAGGAAGTTATAGCTCTAAAATGTCTATGAAACCGGCTGTTTCATAGCAGATGTTCATTAAATGTAATTTTCCTTTCCTTTGAGGAAAAGAGTTGGGGAGAGTTAGAGTGTCAAGGTACTAGCTGAACAGGCAGGAACAATAATTACATGGGCTGAGCCAATACAACTCAGGATAAGTAAGGTGTGAGGGATCTGCCATGAGTTCAGGTTAATAGTAGAAAAATTAACTTCAAATCAACTTCTGGTAAGGTTGTCTTCTCCCTGGCGGGTCCTTATAGAGTACCATAAGTTGTATCCAAACATCAGTGTATCAGAATCACTCAGGGAACTTGGTAAGAATACAAAGGCACACGCCCTATCTCTCTTCTATGAATCTGGGCCTCTGTGTTCTTTGTTAGTTCTCCAGGTGATTCAGATAAACGGCAGCATGTGTGAACCACTGGTATAGGTTATACAGCTGCAGCAGACATGGCTGAAGTTTATCCTCTAGCTCGAGCCACTGCTGGAGTAGAGAGTTCTAGGTAGCACCCCAGCTGTCTGTGACGTCTTTGGCTTCTGCCCCAGGTCTCCTCCCATGCCAAGTTTGTGGCTGGAAGGAGTTTCAGCAGGGTGGTGCTTGACCAATGGGAGATGCAAGCCAATGGATCAATGCTGTCTGTGCATCCTCAAGTGGACAATTCTGAGAGGCATCCTGTGGATTTCTCAGGAGGTCCCAGTGGAATCATTCTCCACAGCAGCAACCTCAAAATCACACTCTCATTTTGGATTTTTCCGTTTATCCATCCCACGTTTCCTGCAACATCACTCTTGTTTCCTGGAATCATCTTCCAGATGAATACTTACAAAAAAGATCTTAGATCAAGTGTTACTTTGGGGACAACTCAAGCTAAGGCAATTATGTAGTGGCCAGAACCATGCTCAGGAGAGAGTGGAGCATCTAGCTTCCAAGTGGGAACCTTATAGTGCATGCAGCAAAAGAATGAACTAAAAATGGGTGATGTCGAGAAGTGTTAGGGTTTTTTTTTTTTTTCAGGAGTGTAATTAGTGCCACACCATGGAAAAGAGAGGCAAGCCCAAAACTGAGCTAAGTCTGCATGGTCTGATAGAGTGAAAGACAGGTCAGACCCTAGATTCTTTTACACAGATGCCAACAGGAGAAAAGGCATCACCGAAGAATAGGAGACACTGATGGAGTATTTGAAGAATCCCAAGAAGTACATCCCTGGAACAAAAACGATCCTGGCTGGTATGCAATAAAGAATGAACCTTGCCCAAAGAGAGGTTTGACCTTCGTCCTCACTTCTGGGAAGTAATCTCCAAGTCTTTGGAATGTCTGCCTCATATGAGTATGTTTGCTTACTTGGAGGCTTTGGGCCATGCCAGATAGTCAAGGCTAACAATGTGATTATGGTGTAGGACCTTAGGCACTATGGTATCACTTCAACCCATGGAGCGACTGGATCTAAGGTTGGCCATGTGGAAGGTCAGTCACGTCCAATGTGTCAAAGCCCCAATAAAACTCAGGACGTTAAGGCTTAGATGAGCTTCCCTAGCTCATCTAATACTCCATGTATATTGTCACACATCATTGCTAAGAGAAGTAGGCACTGTTCCCACCACCCCCATGGAGGAGACAACCAGAAGCTCTGCACCTTGGTATCTCCCAGTCCTGCCTTATGGGACTCTTCCTTCTGTCTGTTGCTTTTAATCTCTATCCTTTTTTCACTTCCCACATTAAGTTGTGAAAGACAGTGACTTCCATTTTGCTCACATCCTTTCTGGGGCTCATCCTGGAAGCCAGCTGCTATTCTGAGCCACCTTGTGGAGAGGCCTGCCCTACAGGGCAGCCTCCAGGTCACAGCCTGCAAGGAACGGAGGCCTTCAGACCAGTAGCCAGTGAGAAACAGAATCCTGCCAACAACCAAGTGAATCCACCTTCAGTTGAATGTTGAGAATTTCCTGTAATTCCCTCCATATGAGAAATCCAGAGCCAGAGGACCCAGCTAAGCCACAAGGTGGCCTGATACATGGAAACTATGAGATCAGTGTTTCAAGCTACTTTGTTTTAGGATAATTTCTCAAGCAGTAGAAGACAATTGGTACACCTGGGCTTACATCTCTGCTTCACTCCTTGGTTGTAGTGTGATTGTTTGTAAGTTAGTGAAGTTTTTTGTGCCTTGATTTAGTTACTTGTAAACTTGGGTATAATAGTAGTACCTACTTTACAAGGTTGTTGTGAGAAACAATACAATGAATTAATCCCTAGTAGGACCACATAGTAAGAGCTCAATGCATCTTAATGCTCACTGACACAGGCCTGGGGACTGTGTGGAAATAGAAGTGGCAGCAGGATTCTCCAAGCTGAGCGAGTCACTTCTTTGGTGATGACGTCTGATGTGACTACTAGTTGAAGATGCTATTCTCTGAACAAATAATTCAGAAATTTGAAAAAAAAAAAAAGAATATGCTGCAATTGAGTGCTCAGTTACCTCTTCAGCACCAAAATGTGTAAAGTATAATTGTAAAACTGAACAGATGCACTAAGCTCTCATGGTGTAGGCATCCCATCTGGAAGGTAGGCGGAAGTTGGAGGTCGATATGGGTAGTAATTAGAAGATGGATAAAAAGAACTTAATATCTTCCCCTGTTGTTAGTTTTGCCCTGTGGATTCTTTAGGCATCCAAGAATTGTAAGTTAGGATTCACATTTGTCACAAAAGCAAATAAAGTTTATTGTATTTATCAGATCATCATCTTCCTCTAATATGTTAATTAAAATATTACCTATTAAAAGCTTATATCTATAATTACTATTCAGTAAGTGTTAAATCAAGTTTATGGTATTCTTGTAAGTGGAACTATACAATCCAAACACATTTTTACCCTCAAACCCTTTTTCTGGCCATTTCTCTTTTCATCATAGATTTTCTTGTGGAATTTTTTTAAAAAGCTAAGTCATGCATTTGGGAGGAGTACAGATGGCCAAAATGAAGAGGACTGCTAGGTTAGGGTCCTTCCAACATAATTTAATTTGGGGGTTCTAGAGTTCTAGAAACTTCTCGACTGGGGTACAAAGGCATTTTAGGAGGACATGATTGGCAGCCTTTGCCTGAGTAATTTGTAGTCTCTTTCCAGCCAAGTGCAATAACATCAACTTGAAGTGATAAGGATACTGTTAAATTTGCTTTAATTAATGTCAGGTCCCTAAGTAATAAATCACCATTAATTTGTGAGTTAGTTTTTTGGAAATGGCCTAGTCTTTTTGGCTGTCTCTGAAATTTGGCTGGGAAAGCCTCCCACTTGTGGAAACCTGTCTGCTCAATCGTTTTCTTCACTGTTTAGTTTTTCAAGGTGAGACTTCATCTGGGTTGAAGGTATGTAAGATTACTCTATTTTCATAATTAGAATCCCAGCAAAAACTTCTTAACATTGTCAACTCTTCATATAGACTTATATCTATTAGAAGAATTATTAACTACTTTATTTTAGATATTTTGGTAGCTTTCATACACTTATATGTGATTTTTTTTTCAGGAAAATCCTCCAAAGAGTAGAATTTCATGATAAAACATGAATTTTGAAAAAGGCAAATATCTACTTGATAGAAAATAGCTGAATTTCTCAACTTCCTTTTTCAACATTTTCTCTAGGTGGCAATAGGATCCACAAAACCTCTGTCTCCTTCATCTCCTGTACCTATAATTTAGAGATGCATTTTTGGTGTTGCATATTTTTAAAAGAGATGTGTGTGTGTATATATGTGTGTGTGTTTGTAATGCTCCTAGCTATTTGGTATGCCCCTCTTTAATTCAATTTCTTTGTGCTGATTATGCTGGTTGGTCTGATTTAGTCTATCCTTGCAAAGAATTCCCTTCTCAACTTTGGATCATCCTTGTAGAACAACTTCTTACTTCTGAAGGCTCTGTTTCCTAGGGCTCCATTTTCAGTTCAATTTTGGCTTGCAACTCATGCTGTTGACTTTATTCTTTTTTGTAGTTTGCAGTATCACATGCATGCAGGTAATACACAGGAAAAATCCTTGTCTGGGCTGATCTTACAGAAGTTTGATATTTTGTGTAATTAACTGTCAGATCATTTCAAATTTTGTTAACTTTAAAAGATATCAAATAGCATTATTGATCAGTTAATTTATAAATGTTATGAATTCTGGAGTCTTCTTAATATTTGTAATTTGTATTGCTTTTCCAGACTCTCTGAGAAACATTGTCTGACCCAGAGTAACAAGGAAAATGCTTTCTTAATGCATTACCTTGTCATTCAATGAATATGCTAAGCTACCACATAAGGAATCTAGTCAAGCTATAGAGTCCATTTTCAGTTAATTTCGTGGGATGTATTTGGGGGAAAGAGAACCGGACTGAGAGTTAGAAAGCCTGACACTGACATCTGACACTCCCCACAGACAGTTTACTGAACTTCATTTTCACATCCACTAATTCAGTGAGAAGTGGATGGTTGCACTAGGCAGTTTCTTAAAGCCTTTCCACTGCTGACATTCTATGAATCATCTTTAATGTCCACTTATATCCAGTGCATTTGCTTATCAATTTCTGGAGGGAGGAGGTGCAAGGTAAAGGTATAAAAAATTCAGTTGGTCTTTTTTTTCTTATAATGTCTGGCATGCAAGGTTAAGTTTGAAAGAAGAATTAAACCATAAATGAAAATAGAAAATGAAATTATCTGTGGATTTGTGAATTTACATGCATCTTCTAATTTTTCATGGGAAATTTATAATTGGATACTCTTTGTCATTGAATCTTGCTAAAGAGATGCATATTTTTCTTTCAACTCTTCTTTGGCTACAGTATTTCTGAGTTGTCTCCATGCAGTCATTACTCATTCTAGTTCTCATGAAGCAACTAGTTTCTTAAAAGCTTTCTGTTCATTTATCTCTCAAGTGTGATTATGACATCCTCATTTGCACCCAGTCAAAAAGCTCATCAATTCCAGTGTCTTGTTATACTTGAATGATTTGTTATATTCACCCAAGCAGTGAGTTTTATGGGATAAAGGTGGAAATCACTGGAGAAAAGAAGACTGAGAAGAATTGTATAGTGTTGGATAAGAATTCATAGGTATGGACTGTTTTAATTGCCTCTCCTTCACCCCATTGGTGAATGAGGGATTCCCATTCAAGGGTTATGGGGATGGCCAGACACATAATATCCAACAGTGGACAGATGAGATAGTCAGCAGTTTATTAGTCACATATACTCATTGCCTGGGGGAGGAGGATGCTACATGCCATTGACATGTGGGGTGCACCTGGGAGCAGAGTGAACAATCAGAAGCTGTGAGAGGGAAGCTTTGTTGTATCAAGAGAGTGAGGTACTCTTTATCCTATAGTAGTATATAACTGGCTTGTTGGGATAATCTACCGTCTGGCAAGGAACTGAAACCTGATACTCAGAGATAAGCAAAAATTTTTACACAGGAAAAATCTGCATGCATGCATGTGATACTGCAAACTGCATGTGATACATGTGATACTACATGTGATACTGCATGTGATACATGCATGTGATACCTGCATGCATGTGATACTGCAAACTACAAAAAAGAATAAAGTCAACAGCATGAGTTGCAAGCCAAAATTGAACTGAAAATGGAGCCCTGGTCCCCTCAATATAAGGGGTTGTTTGACAAGGGGACCTTATTTACAGGAGCAGAGTTGGGAGGGGAGGTTGCTGCTAAACTATTCCAAGACCCTCTCAATTTTAGTAGATGTCAAACAGCAAATAATATTGAACCTTATTTTCAGTCCTTACAACACATAGATATATGAATATTTTTTATCTTAAAGTAAAATGATGAGAATTAAGATCATATTTAAATAAAGTACAGGTAACTTTTATCAATAAGAAACAGAATAATTTTTTTAGAAAAACATATCAGGAGATAAATGACATCAAAATCCAGGAGAAACTTTTATGTTTGGGCAGAAGGAGCTGGGTGAATTTTAGATCTTTTCAGTTTTAAGCTTTTGTGATTTTTACATTTCTTGTTTATTAATGAATATTGTTTGTCTTTCTCATAGATTTCATTAATAAATATCTTCCTGGTTTTAATTTCCCTTTTTGTTCTATGGTCATTCATCCTATATAACTTAAGCTCTTTCTGTATCTTGCAAGGTTGAACTTGGCTTTCCTGTGTTTATTTTCTTTGGCTTTCACAATGCAAATTTGTATTTGTGATTTTAGGTTTGCTCAGCATCTTTTCTATATAAGAAAATGCCTTGTAAATAGCAATTCAACAGATTGATTCGTAAGTAGAATGTACATAAGTGACAACTTTTAAATGAGAAGAAACTGTTCAGAATAATAGTATTAGTGATGAACCTAATGCTACTGAGAGGTTATTTTTCAATAAATACTACTGCTAGTTACAATCATCTATGATGGGAAATGTATGTAAGAGTGGCTAACTCATTCCAGTTTGCCTAGGACCTATTTAAGCACTGAAAGTCCTGCATCCTTAGAAACCCTTCAGTCCTGACAAACACAGTATAGTTGGTCACCCCAGTTGAATTCTTATTAGAACTTCTATTTCAGCAGATTTGAAATAGATACAAGGCAATTGGTAATAACTTCATAAAAATATTTTATTGATTGGTGTAGCCCTGGCATTTAAAATATTTCTGAATACATAGTAGATTTTCAATAAATATTTGATAACTGAATAACTGAGAATATAGCCTACCAATCTGTCTAATTAACTCAGAAGGAGAAGCTGCATCTCCCTGGAAGATCATTCTGAACTGTTAGGTACCATCTCTTCTAATTCATATGAGATAAATTGGTTTTCTGACTTGAGGATGTGAGGATGACCCAGCAAAGATGCTGAATCAATGGAAAGCATGGGTGTTTCAAAACATGAATATAAGTCAGTTTGTAATGAGTGTTGTTGAAATTTCCTCCCAAGTTAAAAAGTCATATGCCTGTTTATTGTTTTACTCAAAGCATCTTTCTGATATACCCAAACCTCTGTAATTATGAACTTCACTGTACCCCTAATGAGGATTGTACTTGTACATGCACATCTGATGACACAGATCATGAGCAGGGACTCTGAGGCTACCTGTGTAGTCTGTCCAGCAGAGGGCATTGGTGTACCTACGCAAAGACCAGGGCTCACCTGGGATGAATGGTGATGGTCAGCAAGATGCCTAGGGCCCATCTGTAAATGCTGAAAACTAACAACAGCAGGAAAATATTTCCTGCAGGAAAGCTCTGAGACCACCTGATACAAATGCAGCACCATCTTGCGCAAGTTGTGGTGACCTAGTGAACTCACAAATGTATAAAGTCTCAGAAGTTTACTCTAACATGCGATAAAACAAACATATACACTCTGCTTTATATAAGGTAGATAACCAACAAGGACCTGCTGTATAGCACAGGGAACTATACTCAATATTTGCAGTAACCTATAAGGGAAAAGAATCTGAAAAAGAATATATATATATATATATATATATATATATATATATATATATATATATATATATATATATATATATATAAAACTGAATCACTGTGCTATACACCTGAAACTGACACATTGTAAATCAACTATACTTCAAGTCTTTTAAAAATCAGAAAAAATAAAATAAAAAACAATAAAACTATGCCACAAAAAATAATAAAATAAAATAAAACAAAAACAGCACTCCAGTAAACTGTCATTCCTGAGAACCAATGTACTATAAAGCTCAATTTAGAAAAATTCTAAGTACTCCAAACCAAGAAAGAGAATGAATGTATAAAGTCTAAATATGTATCTGAAGATTCTGAAGATAATCTGAATTATTTTTCTAACTTCTAATCATAATAATATCTAACATATTTAGTGCCTTAAACTTTCCCAAACTTAACTCACAATATTTTAAATATATCAACACTTTAATGTAGTTAAGATTCTGGCTACTACTACTATTTTACATGTAAGACACCCATTGCACAGAGTAGTTAAGTGGTTTATTTAAGGACACATAGCTAGATGGATTAGAGCCAGTGATTCTGAATATAAGTCTATTTGTTTTTACTCTGTACTTACCTATGGTGCTCTCCAATCGTATGACATATATTAAATAACACATATTTATCATTATTATCATGCTTTTAACCAAAGACATATACCTCTTATAAATATTAAGTTAATTTCACAAAGACTAAACTTGATATATAATCGGATTTTTGTCCTAAAATGTCCAATTGCCTTGCAAATATTAATTTAGAAAGAATGAGTGAACCTTTCCAAAGAGCAAAATTCTTTGTGCAAGAAACAAACATTATTTCTAGATATAGCTAGACATTTTTAGTACTTTAAGAAAAGACACAACACACCTTGGAAATGAGATCATGGTGAAATCAGGGAAGTTCCCTGTTCACCAATGATATTTAATTTCCTTTGCTGAGAATGAAGAGGAAGATGAAGTCTCTGGGGCAGCTTCTAACATGACCATGACAGTATGACATTGCTGAATGCTTTCTGACTTCCGTTTTTTCAAGGTAGTGACAGCTGTTTGGCTTCTCCCACCGGACACTGAAGTTATTTGCTACCCTACGGCAAAACCTGCTTGATCACAGTGAGGGAAAAATGAGTTCTGTGACTTACCATTTACTTTCTGTCCTAGTGTTGCTGGGCTGCATCTTCATAAAGAGACTTTCATGGGACCCCCTTTCCCCAGCCCAGGAAGCTACATGGCAAATCCACAGCAAAGCTATTTGAGTGTATGTTTACTTGTGGACACTACATGGCCCACCTACCATCAGAAACACTATCTTGATCGAGCACAATCATCTGATCATCTAACCGGTGTGCTGCTAGGCTGGGCTATCAGCTCAACAGCCTATGTAGTTTGGATTTGTTTGTGTCCAAATGTATGTTTAACCATAACTAAATTCTTTTAAAAGTGAAATTTCATAACAACAATAAGGAAGAGTATTGAGAACTACTGAACCCATAATGTAGAATGGACTATATTTAATGTATTATATTGTGTGTATAAATCTTATCTTATGCATACATATATGAAACACCTAGAAAGAGGGTTCAGATGTAACAAAAATAAGATCCTTGTGTTTCCTACCATTCCTTTCTAGCAGTGAACAATTAAAGGAAAAAACATACCCCAATTTTGACCCCGATTCTCCTATTCTGTCATGATCTGGATTTTCGTCATTGGCTGACTTGCTCTGTGCTCTCTGATTGGCCTCAGTGTAGACACTTCCCTGAATATGGACAAACGTACTAATTGGAAGAATTCTTTGTCTCTCTTTTTGCAATCATTTAGAGTTCAGACTTTAAAATATAGCCTTTTTTTTCAGCTGAATCTCCACAGCTTGTATTTCTGTTCTTATTTACTACTATACACAGCCCTGCAAAGGCTGGAAATGTGAAACTGCTCCATTTCTGTGAATTGTAACTCTGATTATACAATTCCTTCTCATCTCTACTATAGTAGCTCCTCAAAATTGGAATTAGACACCCATTTTATATTTGCCCATAGCACATTGTACTTGTCCTCTTACAGTGTTTATCAAACTGTACTGCAATGGCCTATCTACTTATTTCTATTCTCTGCTAGATTGTAAGTTATCTTTAGTTATTCATTCATGCAACCAATGAGTTAATTGTTTTCTCATGGCTTCACACACCAACTATTTGTTGAGCATCTGCTATGTGCAAGATACATCACACACACACACACACACACACACACACACACACACACTTAGGATCAAAGCAGATATTTTTCTTGCACACCTTATGTAGCCATTGAGCTTGTAGTCTAATAGGGCAGGCAGACGTTTATCAAATAATCAAACAGATAAAATGCATAGTCATTAACTGTGATGAAAGAAGGAAAGGTATACGGTAATATGATATTAATTAAATCTAGTCTGTGAGTGAGGCAGGTGGTCAGAGAAGAATTCTCTGAGAAAGTGACTTCTGAGCTAAAATCTGAAAGGTGGCTGAGTTAATCAGAGGGAGAAGTGAGAACAGAGCATTCCAGACTACAGAGCAACACGCTCAAAGTCTCAAGGCAGGAAGGAACAGGGTGAGTTTATGAAATGGTAGAGGGCACTGTGGTTTGATCACTGAGTGAATAACAAGGAGCAGTAGATGAAGCTGCATAAACAGAAATGGAATGAATTGTGTAGCGCCTTGAAAACCATTTTAGAGGCATTCATTTCTGTCTTAAGGGCAGGAAAAATCCACTGGAGGGTTTTAAGCAGGGGAACCACATGATCTGGTGTGAAATTGCTCTGTCTCCAGGGTGAAGAATGAATTGGATGGGATCAGAGCAAGTATAGCGAATTACTAAGGTGGTTTCTGCAGCAGTGCAGGTAAGAGTGATAGTTTAGACCATAGTGGTGGCAGCAGAGATGGAATAGGAATGGCCAGAATGGTGGGATGAAACTAGGGCTATGTAGCTTTCTGCAAAGCGGAGAAAATCTTTCCAGAAGGGACTGCTTATGAATGATGAACGTTACCTAGAGTTTCTCTACTGCAGTTTCCCGGTCATCACTGAATCTCTAGCACCTGGCATGATGCATGGCATGTGGTAAGTGCTTGATACATGTTTGTTCAAAGGAAAGTCAGAGGAAAGAAATGAAAGAAGGACGTGGATAATCTTTCCAGGCTTTTGGTGAAAAATATCTCTGAAGGACTCTTCACCACCATTCAAAATTCAGAAGTCCTTTGCTGATCTTTGATAGAAAATAACTTAAACTGAATGCAAAGATTGATGATTGATTGATCGATTTTTATAGTGACTACAGTACTTTTAATGTGGGGCTGAAAGAGATACTGAGGCCTGGTCTGACTGCCATGGGAAAGAAAATTGTTCTCTTTTGATACTGTCTGCCATTGGTATGCAGAATAGAGAAGGGGGTGGGATGAACATAACATACATCTTCTATAAATTATGCTCTAACTCTCTGCGTGGCATTGTGATGGAAACTCTTTACCTCTCTAAAAGTTTTTTCTGCTTACCTATTTTATGCCGACTTATACTTGTGTTACATGTGCTCAGATAACACACACACATGCACACACACTCATACATGCTTACATACACATTTTGATATTGTTTTTGTCTTAACTAGAATCAACACTATTAAGAAAATGATAGTTCAGTCTATAAAAATGACTTTCCTTTTGGCCATATTATCTGTTGCATTCACTCTTTTTTTTTAACATCTTTATTGGGGTATAATTGCTTTACAATATTGTGTTAGTTTCTGCTGTATAACAAAGCGAATCAGCTATATGTATACATATATCCCCATATCCCCTCCCTCTTGCGTCTCCCTCCCTCTACGTGGTCACAAATCACCGAGCTGAGTTCCCTGTGTGATGCAACTGCTTCCCACTAGCTATGTATTTTACATTTGGTAGTGTATATATGCCAATAATACTCTCACTTTGTCCCAGCTTACCCTTCCCCCACCCCGTGTCCTCAAGTCCATTCTCTACATCTGTGTCTTTATTTCTGTCCTGCCCCTAGGTTCATCAGAACCATTTTTTTTTTAATTCCATATATATATGTGTTAGCATACAATATTTGTTTTTCTCTTTCTGACTTACTTCACTCTGTATGACAGACTCTAGGTCCATCCACATGACTACAAATAACTCAATTCAATTTCTTTTTATGGCTGAGTAGTATTCCATTGTATATATGTGCCACATCTTCTTTATCCATTCATCTGTCAATGGACATTTAGGTTGCTTCCATGCCTTGGCTGTTGTAAATAGAGCTGCAGTGAACATTGTGGTACATGTCTCTTTTTGAATTATGGTTTTCTCAAGGTATACACCTAATTGTGGGATTGCTGGGTCATATGGTAGTTCTATTTTTAGTTTTTTAAGAAACCTCCATACTGTTCTCCATAGTGGCTGTATCAATTTACATTCCCACCAACAGTGCAAGAGGGTTCCCTTTTCTCCACATCCTCTCCAGCATGTATTGTTTGTAGCTTTTTTGATGATAGCCATTCTGATCAGTGTGAGGTGATACCTCACTGTAGTTTTGATTTTCATTTCTCTAATGATTAGTGAAGTTGAGCATCTTTTCATGTGTTTGTTGGCAATCTGTATATATTCTTTTGAGAAATGTCTATTTAGATCTTCTGCCCATTTTTGGATTGGGTTGTTTGGTTTTTTTTGATACTGAGCTGCATGAGCTGCTTGTATATTTTGGATATTACTCCTTTGTCAGTTGCTTCTGTTGCAAATATTTTCTCCCATTCTGAGGGTTGTCTTTTATAATGGATTCAGAAGACAAATGGTTAATGCTTCTTTCTAATGCAAAAATGATAAACTGGGACAGATTCAAGGACCCCTGAACTTTTATTGCTTTCCAAAAGCACCATTTTTGGATTGAGATCAACGTCTGTTTGCTCCACATCGCTACTCTACTATTGATCAATTTCCCCCTTTTCCAGCAGGCTTTTTCCTACTTCCATAGAAACTTCCACTTTACCAATGATTTGAACTTAACTCTTCTTTCTATAATGTACAGATTCACAGACCTATTCCATGGTGATGTAAAAACTCTTCCTAAGAGTGCTAGAACAGTGCCTTTTGTCTTCAGGGGTCTCTAAAGAATTGAGTATGTATTTGCCCCTGCCCCAAAGTTTAGAGGTTCAGACTGCCATCTGAACATTTGAGTACATTCTATTAACATACAGAATTAATTCCCTCTGTCATTAAAAGATGACATTAATTGCCCCCAAATTCCCAAATGCAAGAAGACTAAGCAGAAGTGTGCAAAGCTAATCCCCATCCATCCCAAGATGCCAAAACTCACCAGGAAATCCCAGGAGAAAACATCAAGCCCTTGGCAGGCTCCATTTGCCCCAGTACAACGATGTTGAGTGTCAAATAATGTAATTCAGCACAAGGATGTGCTACTGTACTGCTTTTGCCTGGGAATATATTGTTACTTTACAGTCCAGAAGAATAAGAGTGAATGAATATTTATTTGAATAAGAAATAACAGAAAATATATAATGAATAAAATAAGAAGAAATGTGCTAGAGGCTTCTGGTGCTTACCTTTATCTGGTTATCTTCTTCCTGGCACAAAGGGAGAATTCGTACTTCTCTGCCAATACAATTAAGCTGAACCACGTGACCAGTTCCTGGAAAAATATTGTGGAAGATATGTGTTGTTGCTTCCAGGCCAGAACATTTAACTGCTTCTGTGAGCATTCCCCTTCCCCACTGCATTGACCAAGACACTTGTTACAGCTGATACAGCTACAGTGTGGTAGAGACTAGCTCATCTGAAGCCGTCAAATGATTGCATGGACAACAGTTGCTCTAGAGAGTCATCAGAAAATCACAGCAGAATTTCCATGAGCAACAAATAAATATCTGCTGTGCTAAACCATGGAAAATGAGGGTTTTTCCCATAGCATGGCCTGGTCTATCCTACTTAATGCAACAACTTTAGGGAAATTATTAATTTCTTATCAAGGGCAACAGTACTATTAGGTTTTGGATGGTTGCATCCAATACTAAAGAATTATGAAAAGCTAAAATAAATGATGATAGCCTACATCTATTCCCCTGATTGTGGCTTGGTTCTGCCTAGGTGAGTTTGGGTTTGGAATGAACTACCCTGTATGTGGGGATGATCTCAAGTACACTGCATCATTTATTTAAAGTCAAGTTTATTGAGGAATAATTCACATATGGTAAAATTCACCTTTTTAAAGCATGTATTTTTATAATCTTGATGAATATATATAGTTGTGAAACCACTGCTTCCATCACAGTATAAATAGACTATTGCTATCACTCTAAAAATTCTCCCTGTACTCCTTTGTAATTAATCCTGTTCCTCCACACCCAACCAGTACTCTGATTTATGTCCCTTTAATTTTGCTCTTTCCGGATATTCATGTAAAAGAAATCACACAGCATATAAACCTTTTGCATCTGGCTTCTTTTAACTAGAATAATGTTTTTGAGATTCACCCATGTTATTGCATCAGTAGTTCATCTATTTTTTGCTGCTGAGTAGTACTTCATTGTATGAAGTTATCATAATTTGTTTATAAATTCACAAGCCAATGGATATTTGGGTTGTTTCTGGTTTGGGGTGATTATGAATAAAAAATCCACGGACATTTATATACAGGTCTTTGTGTGAACACATGTTTTCATTACTCTTTGGTAAATTCTTGGAAGAGGTATTGCTTCATCATAAGGTAAGTGCATGTTTATTCTTCAAAACTATGTTTCAAAGGTATTATATTTGGCATTGCCACTAGCGAAATGTATAAGAGGTCCAGATGCTCCACATCCTCCCCAGCACTTTGTATTATCAGTTTTAACAATTTTATCCACTCTAGGATGTGTATGGTAGTATCTTATCTTAATTTTTAATTTCCCTAATGAATAATGGTGTTGAACATCTTTCTAGGTACTTACCATTTAAGTCTCTTCCTTGGGGAGACTTTCAACATGGTGGAGGAGTAAGATGTGGAGATCATCTTTCTCCCCACAAATACATCAGAAATACATCTACATGTGGAACAACTGCTACAGAACATCTACTGAACGCTGGCAGAAGACCTCAGACCTCCCAAAAGGCAAGAAACTCCCCACGTACCTGGGTAGGGCAAAAGAAAAAAGAAAAAACAGAGACAAAAGAATAGGGATGGGACCCACACTTCTGGGAGGGAGCTGTGAAGGAGGAAAATGTTTCACACACTAGGGAGCCCCTTCACTGGCAGTGATGGGGGATGGGTGGGGAGGAAGATTCAGAGCCACAAAGGAGAGTGCAGCAACAGGGGTGAAGAGAGCAAAGTAGAGAGATTCCCACACAAAGATTGGTGACAACCAGCACTCACCAACCTGAGATGCTGTTCTGCTCATCCACTGGAGTGGGTGGGGGTGGAGAGCTGAGGATAAGGCTTCAGAGGTCCAGACCCCAAGGAGAGGACTGGGGTTGGCTGCGTGAAGACAGCCTGAAGGGAGCTAGTGTGCCACAGCTGGCCGGGAAAGAGTCTGGGAAAAAGTCTGGAACTGCCTAAGAGGTAAGAGACCATTGTTTCGGGGTGCATGAGGAGAGAAATTTCCTTCCCTGTGTGTGCACAGAAAGCAGAGCACCACCTAAGTAGCTCCAGAGATGGGCGCAAGCCATGGCTATCAACTCAGAACCCAGAGACAGGTACAAACAACTAACTTTGCTGCTGCTACCACCAAGAATCCTGTGTGCAAGTGCAGGTCACGACCCACACCTGCCACGGGAGCCTGTGCAGCACACCACCGCCAGGATCCTGTGGTCTAGGGACAACTTCCCCTGGAGAACACACGGTGCAACTCAGGCTGTTGCAATGTTACATTGGCCTGTGCCACCGCAGGCTCACCCTTCATTCCAATTGTTACTACAGTACCATTCCATCTCCCCAGCCTAAGTGAGCAAGAGAGCCCTAATCAGCTGCTACTTTAACCCCCTCCTGATTGGGCAGAGAGCAGATGCCTGAGGGCAGCCTACATGCAGAGGTGGGGCCAAAACCAAAGCTGAACTCCAGGAGCTGCGCGAACAAAGAGGAGAAAGGGAAACTTCTCTGTGAAGCTTCAGGAGCAGACTAAATCCCCACAAACATTTTGATAAACTTTGCAACAGAAGAACAACTGAATACACAATGAATGTTCCCCAAATTGAGGCAGTGGACTTTGGGAGCAACTGTAGACTTGGGGTTTGCTTTCTGCATCTAATTTGTTTCAGGTTTTATGTTTATCTTAGTTTAGTTTTTAGTGCTTATTATCATTGGTGGATTTGTTTATTGGTTTGGTTGCTCTCTTCCTTTTTTTAATTTTATTATTTTTCTAGTTTTTAATATATTTTATTTAAAATTTTTTTTTCATTTTCCTCTTTTTGTGTGTATGTGTATGCTTCTTTGTGTGATTTTGTCTGTTTAGGTTTGCTTTTACCATTTGTCCTACGGTTCTATCTGTTTGATTTTTTTTTTTCTTCCTTTTCTTCTGAGCCATGTGGCCAGCAGGGTCTTCGTGCTCCAGTCAGGTGTCAGGCCTGAGCCTCCGAGGTGGGAGTCCAGGACACTGGACAAACAGAAACCTCACAGCCCCATGTAATATCAATTGGCGAGAGTTCTCCCAGAGATCTTCATTTCAACACTAAGAACAGGTCCACCCAACGGCCAGCAAGCTCCAGTGCTGGATGCCCCATGCCAAACAACTAGCAAGACAGGAACACAATGCCACCCATTAGCAGAGAGGCTGCCTAATGTCATACTAAGTTCACAGACACTCCAAAACACACCACCAGATGCAGCCCTGCCCACCTGAAGAACAAGATACAGCCCCACCCACCAGAACACAGGCACCAGCCCCCTCTACCAGGAAGCCTACAGAAGCTGCTGAATCAAACTCACCCACTGGGGGCAGACACCAAAAACAACGGGAACTATGAGCATGCAGCCTGTGAAAAGTACACCCCAAACAAAGTAAGTTAAACAAAATGAGAAGATAGAGAAATATGCAGCAGATGAAGGAACAAGGTAAAAACCTAAGAGACCAAAAAATGAAGAGGAAATAGGCAGTCTAGTGGAAAAAGAATTCAGAGTAATGATAGTAAAGATGATCCAAAATGTCAGAAATAGAATGGAGAAAATACAAATGTTTAACAAGGACCTAGAAAATTAAAGAGCAAAAACAATGATGAACAACACAATAAGTGAAATTAAAAATACTCAAGAAGGAATCAATAGCAGAATAACTGAAGCAGAAGAATGGATAAGTGACCTGGAAGATAAAATAGTGGGAATAACTGTCACAGAACAAAATAAAGAAAAAAGAATTAAAAGAATTGAGGAGAGTGTCAGAGACCTGTGGGACAACATTAAATGCACCAACATTCAAATAACAGGTGTCTCAGAAGAAGAGAAAAAGAAAAGGTCTGAGAAAATATTTGAAGAGATTATAGTTGAAAACTTCTCTAACATGGGAAAGGAAACAATCAATTCCAGGAAGTGCATAGAGTCCCATACAGGATAAATCCAAGGATAAACATGCCAAGATACATATTAATCAAACTATCAAAAATTAAATTCAAAGAAAAAACATTAAAAGCAGCAAGGGAAAAGCAACAAATAACACACAAGGGAATCCCCATAAGGTTAAGAGCTGATCTTTCAGCAAAAACTCTGCAAGCCAGGAGGGAGTGGCAGGACATATTTACAGAGATGAAAGGGAAAAACCTACAACCAAGATTACCCTATCCAGCAAGGATCTCATTAAAAAATCAAGCAAGAAATTAAAACCTTTACAGACAAGCAAAACTTAAGGGAATTCAATGCCACCAAACCAGCTTTACCACAAAGACTAAAGGAAATTCTCTAGGCAGGAAACACAAGAGAAGGAAAAGACCTACAATAACAAACACAAAACAATTAAGAAAATGGTAATAGGAACATAATTACCTTAAATGTAAATGGATTAAATGCTCCAACCAAAAGACACAGACTGGCTGAAACGATACAAAAACAAGACACATATATATATGCTGTCTACAAGAAACCCACTTCAGACGTAGGGACACATTCAGACTGAAAGTGAGGGGATGGAAAAAGATATTCCATGCAAATGGAAATCAAAAGAAAGCTGGAGTTGCAATTCTCATATCAGAAAAAGTAGACTTTAAAATAAAGACTATTATAAGAGACAAAGAAGGATACTATATAATGATAAAGGGGTCAATCCAAGAAGAAGATATAACAATTGTAAATATTTATCCACCCAACATAGGAGCACCTCAATACCTAAGCAAATGCTTAGAGCCACAAAAGGGGAAATCGACAGTAACATAAAAATAGTCGGGGACTTTAACACCCCACTTTCACCATTTCACCATTGGACAGATCATCCAAAATGAAAATAAATAAGGAAACACAACCTTTAAATGACACATTAGACAAGAAGGACTTAATGGATATTTATAGGACATTCCATCCAAAAACAGCTGAATACAGTTTCTTCTCAAGTGGTCATGGAACATTTTCCAGGATAGATCATATCTTGGGTCACAAATCAAGCCTTGGTAAATTTAAGAAAATGGAAATTGTATCAAGCACCTATTCTGACCATAACACTATGAGACCAGATGTCAATTACAGGGAAAAAAAAACTGTAAAAAATACAAACACATGGAGGCTAAGCAATATGCTACTAAATAACTAAGAGATCACTGAAGAAATCAAAGAGGAAATCAGAAAATACCTACAGACAAATGACAATGAAGAGAAAATGATCTCAAACCTATGGGATGCAACAAAAGCAGTTCTAAGAGGGAAGTTTATAGAAATACAATCCTACCTCAAGAAACAAGAAAAGTCTCAAATAAACAACCTAACCTTACACCTAAAGGAACTAGAGGAGAGGAACAAGAAAGACCCAAAGTTAGTAGAAGGAAAGAAATCATAAAGATCAGAGCAGAAATAAATGAGAAAGAAATGAAGGAAACAAGAGCAAAGATCAATAAAACCAAAAGCTGGTTCTTTGAGAAGAAAAACAAAATTGATAAACCATTAGCCAGACCCATCAAGAAAAAAAGGGAGAAGACTCAAATCAACAGAATTAGAAATGAAAAAGGAGAAGTAACAACTAACACTGTAGAATTACAAAGGATTATGAGAGATTACTACAAGCAACTATATGCCAATAAAATGGACAACCTGGAAGAAATGGACAAATTCTTAGAAAAGCACAACCCTCCGAGACTGAACCAGGAAGAAATAGAAAATATAAACAGACTAATCGCAAGCACTGAAATAGAAACTCTTATTAAAAATCTTCCAATAAGCAAAAGGCCAGGACCAGATGGCTTCCCAGGTGAATTCTATCAAAAATTTAGAGAAGAGTTAACACCTACCCTTCTCAAGCTCTTCCAAAACTTAGCAGAGGGAGGAACACTCCCAAACTCATTCCATCACTCTGATATCAAACCAGAAAAAGATGTCACATAACAAAGAAAACTACAGGGCAATATCACAGATGAACATAGATGCAAAAATCCTCAACAAAATACTAGCAAACAGAATCCAACAGCACATTAAAAGGGTCATACACCATGATCAAGTGGGGTTTATCCCAGGAATGCAAGAATTCTACAATATACAAAAATCAATTAATGTGATACATCATATTAACAAATTGAAGAATAAAAACCATATGATAAACTCAGTAGATGCAGAAGAAGCTTTTGACAAAATTCAATGCCGATTTACTGTAAAAGAATCCCCAGAAAGTAAGCATAGAGGGAACATAACTCAACATAATAAAGGACATATATATGACAAACCTACAGCCAACATCCTTCTCAATGGTGAAAAACTAAAACCATTTCCTCTAAGATCAGGAAAAAGACAAGGTTGCCCACTTTCACCACTATTATTCAACATAGTTTTGGAAGCTTTAGCCATGGCAACCAGAGAAGAAAAAGAAATAAAAACAATCCAAATCAGAAAAGAAGAAGTAAAAGTATCACTGTTTGAAGATGACATGATACCATACATAAAGAATCCTAAAGATGCTAACAGAAAACTACTAGAGCTAATCAATGAATTTGGTAAAGTAGCAGGATACAAAATCAATGCACAGAGTCTCTTGCATTCCTATACACTAATGATGAAAAATTTGGAAGAGATATTAAGGAAACACTTACATTTACCATTGCAATGAAAAGAATAAAATACCTAGGAATAAACCTTCCTAAGAAGGCAAAAGACCTGTATGCAGAAAACTATAAGACACAGGTAAAAGAAATTAAAGATGCTACAAACAGATGGAGAGATATATCATGTTCTGGGATTGGAAGAATCAACATTTTGAAAATGACTCTACTACCCAAAGCAATCTACAGAATCAATGCAATCCTTATCAAGCTACCAATGACATTTTTCACAAAACTAGAACAAAAAATTTCACAGTTTCTATGGAAACAAAAAAGACCCCAAGTAGTCAAAGCAACATTGAGAAAGAAAAACGGAGCCTGAGGAATCAGGCTCCCTTACTTCAGACTATGCTGCAAAGCTACAGTAATCAAGACAGTATGGTACTGGCACCAAAACAGAAATATAGATCAATGAAACAGGGTAGAAAGCCCAGAGGTAAACCCACACACATATAGTCACCTTATCTTTGAAAAAGGAGACAAGGGTATACAGTGGAGAAAAGAGAGCATCTTCAATTAATGGTGCTGGGAAAACTGGACAGCTACATGGAAAAGAATGAAATTAGAACACTTCCTGACACCATACACAAAAATAAATTCAAAATGGATTAAAGACCTAAATATAAGGTCAGACACTATAAAACTCTTAGAGGAAAACACTGGCAGAGCACTCTATGACATAAATCACAGCAAGATCTTTTTTGACCCACCTCCTAGAGTAATGGAAATAAAAACAAAAATAAACAAATGGGATCTAATGAAACGTAAAAGCTTTTGCCCAGCAAAGGAAATCATAAACAAGATGAAAAAACAACACTCAGAATGGGAGAAAATATTTGCAAATGAATCAAATGACAAAGGATTAATCTCCAAAATATACTAGCAACTCACACAGCTCAATATCAAAGAAACAACCACCCAGTCCAAAAGTGGGCAGAAGACCTAAATAGACATTTCTCCAAAGAAGACATACAGATTGCCAACGAATACATGAAAGGATGCTCAACATCACTAATCATTAGAGAAATGCAAATCAAACCCACAATGAAGTATAACCTCACACACCAGTCAGAATGGCCATCATCAAAAAAATCTACAAACAGTAACTGCTGGAGAGGGTGTGGAGAAAAGGGAACCCTCTTGCACTGTTGGTAGGAATGTAAATTGATACAGTCACTATGGAGAACAGTATGGAGGTTCCTTAAAAAACTAAAAATAGAACTATCATATGACCTAGCAATCCTACTACTTGACATATACCCTGAGAAAACCATAATTCAAAAAGAGACATGTACTACAATGTTCATTGCAGCACTATTTACAATAGCCAGGACATGGAAGCAACCTAAGCGTCCATCGACAGATGAATAGATAAAGAATGTTCCATATGCAATGGAATATTACTCAGCCATAAAAAGAAATGAAATTGAGTTATTTTTAATGAGGTGGATGGATCTAGAATCTGCCATACAGAGTAAAGTAAGTCAGAAACTGAAAAACAATACCGTATGCTAATATATATATATGGAACCTAAAAAAAGAAAATGGTTCTGATGAACCTAGGGGCAGGACAGAAATAAAGACGAAGATGTAGTGAATGGAATTTAGGGCATAGGGAGTGAGTAGGGTAAGCTGGGACAAAGTGAGAGACTAGCATTGACATATATACACTACCAAATGTAAAATAGATAGGTAGTGAGAAGCAGCTGCATAGCACAGGGAGATCAGCTCAGTACTTTGTGACCACCTAGAGCGGTGGGATAGGGAGGGTGGGAGGGAGGTGCAAGAGGGAGGCTTATGGGGATATATGTTCACTTTGTTATACAGCAGAAACTAACTGAACATTGTAAAGCATTTATACTCCAATAAAGATATTATACTCCATTGTAAATCAATTATACTCCAATAAAGATGTTAAAAGAAAATCTCTTCTTTGGTTGGTTGTTTATTCAAATCCTTTGCTCATTTTTTATTTGGTTTTCTGTCATCGTCTTATTCAATTATAGTGTTCTAGGTCTCCTAGAAGATGTACTCTAGACACAAATCCCTTACCAGATATGTATTTACTGCATCACTTTTTAAATCATTTAATCAGATAAACTCAGGTTGAAAGGATGTTCTGAAGGGTGAGATAAAATACTCCTCATTCTTTTCTCAGATTGGCTCTCTACCTCTACTGATCAGAGAGAAAAATGAGAAAATTTTGTCCCTCTGCCTTTCTGGAGCTATGGGGAGAAGAACAATGCATAGAGGCAATATTCATGACTTCATGCTTTCTTATGTACCAATGGTGTAACTTTATCACCTTTTTCTTCTCTACCACTTTGAGGCAGCATCCATCCACATGCCCAAATCTCTAAGACTCTGTTCTAATTCATGGTGTCTTAAAGACTGCTTTGATAGGCACTCTTTTGTAAGAATGTATGATTACAAGATTTCAGCATTTTCTCCCACTCTGACATCTTATGTTATTCTCAGATAAAGAGCATAATAAAATTATATTTGATCATGATGGATCTTGGAAAAAACACCTTAGTAAATAGAAAAGACTGCTTGTCTTCTGGAAATTTTGCCTGCATTTTTCACCACTAAAGGGGTTCATCACTAAAATGATTTATGGTAATGAGAAAGTAGTCACTCAGGTTTAGTTTTCTTCCTCAAAGATACTTTGTAAACTCATTCTTAAAATTCTGGTAACCTTAGTTTCTATGTTAACTTAAAAATTTTTTTTATAGTTTTTTCTCTAGGTTTGAACGTTATTAACTCTTTGAGATAAATAACTGACTAACAAAAGAGCTCTGACTAATTCTTGGATCATAATTTTCCATATAATATATGTATTTTTGCTCATTATCTTTTGGGATAGGAAGAACTCCACTCGAAAATTTCATTTTAATATGTCATTGATAATATTTACACTAATACTATTATATTGCACTTATGTTTTATTAATATTGAGACATGAAGAATTTCTTTCATTGGAGTTGATAGATGTTAAGATTAAGTAATTAATCACTAAAACTCTACCCTAAAAATGTATTAAAAAGAATATGGTGAATTAAAATATATATATAGAGAGAGAAAGAGTGGTCAAGAATTATCAAAGGAAAAATATTCATTCTATAGAATTTAAATATCACCAAACCTTCAATGGAACCCTGCTTCCATGAGGGAGCACTGCATTCTTTCCACCATGCTTGATTCATATCACACAAAATAATCCCCCTTCCATTTCTATTATTCATACAATGATTTTTTTAAGTTTTTTATTCTGTGCCAACAAAATTCTTTTCCATGTAAATTCAGTATGATTTAATATATAATGAAAGTAAATAGTGATTGAAATAGAACTTGTAAAATGCAAAAGGAAGTTACGATCCCCAAAGCCAATAAACACAAAATAAGAGATGAAAAGTAAGGCTTGAGGAGAATCTCTGAGGTTCAAGTGTTTTATTTCTTAACAGAGTAGAAGAAATTATGAGCAGCCTCTTTGGTTTAGGACATTGGAGCCTTTAGAGAGCTGGGTCAAATCAGATAAAAAGGGACATAAGAAAAGTAAAGCAGTAGCAGTTTTACTGCTTTATAGCAGTAATATTCACCATTTATTGAACATTTACTACATGCCAGGCCTCATTCTTTGTGCTTTACACATATTAACTACAGACAGTCCCTGACTTAGGATAGTTCAATTTACAATTTTTCAACTTTATGATGGTGCAAAAGTGATATACATTCGGTAGAAACCATACTTTCGATTTTTATCTTTTCTCAGACTAGGCCATGTAGTATGATGCTCTCTTGTGATGCTGGGTAGTGGCAGTGAGCTGCAACTCCCATTTTGCCATGAGATCATGAGGGTAAGAAACCATTACAACGATTCTGTACCCATGTAACCATTCTGTTTTTCACTTTCAGTCCAGTAGTCTGAAAAATTACAGTCTGAATAAATTACAGTAGGCTTTGTGTTAGAAAATTTTGCCAAACTTTAATCTAATGTAAGTGTCCTGAGCACATTTAAAGCAGGCTAGGTTAAGCTAGGATGTTTCATAAGTTAGGTGTGTTGACCTAAAATAAATAGAGTGCCAGGTATTTTTCCAGCAAAGATGGGTTTATTCAGGATCGGCAGAGAATTGCAACTTGTGGTCTGCAGCTATGATGAGCCGTGTGCAAGTACCTGCACAGCGAAGGAATTAGAAAACTTTTATAAGGGGAAAAAGGAAGTTGGGAGGACTATAGTAAACAAAGAGTCCATGGCTTTTTATTGGCTGAGCCCTTGCCAGGAAAAAAGAGGCATTTTTCTTCTTCCTGTTGGGTTCTGCTATTATCCTTCTGGTCTTCCAAATCAAATTGAGGTTCTGTTTATTAATTTTTTACATTTTCCCCTTTTGATCAACATCTTTCTTTCAAAGCATTACCGATAAAGAGTCAGGTTTTATAGTTTCAGCAGCTTTTTCTCGCTCAGTGTCAGGAAGGACCTTTCCTGGGTGTACTGTCTCATGTCAGAGGGAAAGTGCACAGATTGGAAAGCTATTCAGGTCACATTCAAGTAATGAGGAAAGGTTGGAGGGAGAATTTTCAGGTGCTTTTTTAATCTAAAAATATGTTTTAAAATATCTGTCCATATATTAAGATCATAGACATTAGAGATCATCTGAAGCTTTATGTCATCATGAAAAGTTTGGTGACAAACTTCCAACAGGTCTGGTCTGGATATCTTGGGAAAGCTGTCTCAATATATCACCTGCTTCATTTCCAAGAAATCTTTACTTTCAGGTCACCAGATGATGTGCAGGTCTAGGTGGGGTTCAGTGCTTCTTTAGGTGTGTCACTTAGGTGAGTCCAAGGGTCTAATCCTTGGAGTTTGGTGTCATAAGGGCTGGTAAGCAGTACCTGTTTGGGGCCTCTCCAGTGAGGTTGAAGTAAGTTCATGTGGAGGTGTCTTTCCCAATAGACAAAAATCTCCAGGTTACAAGGTGTGATGCTTAAGGTCTTCATCTCCCAAGAGTACATTGTGAAAAGATTGCTCTACCAAATCATGGTTATTTTCAATAGAAGTAATTAGCTCTCTGCAATACTGGGGTATCTCTCCTTTTATCAGTTATGGGTCAAAAGAAGCAGGAGCCAAGTGCATTGGGTGTCCTGTAAATATCTGAAAGGGTGAGAGTTTATGAGTTTCAAAAGGGGTGGATCTGAGATTTAGAAGAACCAGCGGCAATGCCTTTGGCCAAGGTATTTGGAGGACCTCTACAAATTTGCCAGTTGAGTCTTAATAATGCCATTAGTGTATGCCACAGAACCAGAGGACTGAGGGTGGTAAGCACAGTGAAAGAGTTGTAAAACCACCTAAACAGCGCAGACTTGTTGAAACAAGTAAAATGTGGCCAGTAAAATGTGCTCCTCAATCACTTTGAAGTTGGAGAGGAGTTCCCCAGGTGGGCTCAATCTTTTCCCAAAGGACTTTAGCCACACAAGAGGCAGTACCTTATCTGCAAGGGAAGACTTCAGACAGGTATGAGTACCTTCAGACTATAACTAACACATATCTATAACCATTAGATAGAGGAAGTTGTATGAAATCCATTTGCTAGACCTTGAATGATCCATTAGGTAGTTTAAAATGTCTGTGTGCAGTATGAACAGGCTCCCCTGGGTTTTACTTCAGACAAAAGGGCCAAGTGAGGTAGGCACTTTCTGCAGCCTTGTTAATGTTTTCTCACCAATATTCGTTCATGAAGGCTATCATTTTTCCAGTAGACCAATGGTTTAATGCCTGTGCAGTGGTGAGGAGTGGGAAATTTAAAGTCTCTGGTAGAACTGGATTATTATTTGGTCCAAACCAGAACTTGCTCTTTTCATCAAATCAACAATCGTTGAACTTCCAATCTTGTTTTTCCTTTTCTGAGGCCAATTTTTGGGCTTCTATAGCCAGTTTTTCTAAATTATCATTTGGGGAAATATCCCTTTAGACCATGACAGAGGTTTGGCTTCTGTTGGTCCCTTTAAGGGCAGCACCCCTTATGGAAATGTCAGCAAGGTGAGTTCCCTTAGCTTTCAGAGAGCCAAGTTTAAAATGCCCTGGAATCTCAATAGCTAAACAGCAGGTAAAATATTGCATCTAATCGTTCCTGAACATAAGGATCATCTTTAATTTTATTTCCGCTGGACGTAAGGAAGGCACATTGCTTCCACAACATTCTAAAATCACGAGCTGCTCTGAAAGTATATCTACTATCAGTATAAACATTGAAAGTTTGTCCTTAGCTAAGGTACAAGCCTGTGTAAAAGCGTATAATTCAGCCTTTTGGGCCAAAGTAGCCATAGGTAAAGATGCTGCCTTGACAATATCAGAAGGAGTTGCAATAACATACCCAGCCCAAGATGTGCAGTGGTCACTTTTTAAAGAAGAATGGTTTGTGAACCATGAGAAGTCAGAATTACTCAGAAAACTTTCCTGTAGATCATCAGGAGGAGTCAGGAGGTGGTCCATCAGCATTAAGCAGTCATGAGGGACTTCATTGGCAACAGAGGGAAGAAGAGTACCAGTGAACAAAAGGACTTTATATGAGGTGAGGCAACTGACTGAGAAATGTTGAATGTGATGAGAATTCAGGAGAACCTTTACTACCCGAGGTACAAACATGGTAAAGGAGGACCCCGCAACAATTTCTCCAGTGGTGTTAACCAAAAAAGCAGTGCTGTAACGGCTCTAAGGCAAGGGGGGTATCCCCATGCCACAGGGTCCAGTCGTTGACTATAACACCCTATGGGTTGATGGATGGTCCCCGTGTTTTGGGGTAAGTATATCAAGGGCATTCCCTTCCTTTTCATATACAATAAGGAAAAAGGGAATCTGATAATTGGGATGCCTGAGAGAAGGTGGGTTCATCAATTCTCCTATAAGGCCTTGAAGACTGTGTCGTCCTCTTCTTCCCATAAAATTGGTTCTGAGTTGTAATTGTTTAGTAAAACATACAGAAGTTTGGCCATAAGAGAGAAATTTGGCAACTAATTTCATCAATACCCAACTAGCCTGAGAAAACCTCTAGTTGGCACTTAGTTTTGGGTTTGGGGAAACTTAGGACACCGTGAAGTCTATCTAGATCTAAATAGCCCTTGCTCTAGTATCAGATGACCTAAATATCAAACCTGAGTTTGGGCAAATTGCAATTTTTCCCTGGTGACCTTATGTCCCTATGAGGCTAAAAGTTTTAGCAATTGGATGCTCTCTTTCTCTGAGGAGGCTGGAAAAGGAGAGCAAAGAGCAAATCATCCACGTGTGGCAACAGAGTAGAAACTCTAGGGAACTTTACATCACCCAGATCAGCCTTCAGGATTTGGGAGAAATAAGAGGCCTATAAGTAAAACCCTGAGGCATTACTGCTCCAGTGAATTGTTTTTCTTCCCAAAGGAAGGTAAAAAGGTATTGGCTGGCTTCATCAACTGGAATACTAAAGAATGCACTGCATAAATCAGTTACGGTAAAGAATTTGCTTCCGGTGGGAATGGATGTTAGTGACATGTGAGGGTTAAGAACAATAGGGTGTTGAGGGATACCAACGTTGCTTACTTTTCAGAGGTTCTGGAAAAACCTCCACCCTCAGCCCTTAGGTTTTCTCAGTGGTAAAATGGGAGTATTACAAGGGCTAGTACAAAGGAGAATGAGGTCTTGAGCCCTGTAGTCTTCTATTGTGGGCTTTATGCCTTGAAGGGCTTCTTTCCTTATAGGGTATTGATTAATTCTAGGAAGAAGTTTTGAGAAATCTCTCTGAATTTTGATGGGAGGTGCACCGTGAATTTTACCAATGCAAGTCAGAGATTTTGCCCATAAGGAAGGTAATAGTTGATTCAATAGGTACAAATGATCAGTGTTTCCAGAATGTCAGAGACAGAACAAATAAAAGACGTCAAAAGGTATTTTATTTCTCTGGGTGGGTTGTTTTGATGACTACTTCCAATTCTAGAATGATTTTCCCCTTTTGGAGGAAAGCAATTTCATCATGATACTTCTCTAAGAAGTCTTGGCCTAATAAATGGTTAATCACTGTTGTTTATACTATTCAGTATAAGACAGATTTTTTCTGTAATTTAACTTCATTTATGGATATCATATACATTTCTCTGTCAAACTCTGTTACAAAGGAACTCAATTCCTCCTTTCTGGTTGAAATGTGCAAACTCCTGCCTATTCTTGAATAACGGATAAGCAAATTGCAAAGCACGTTCTGAGCTATATTCTTTCTTGACACTTGGTATGGTGATGTAGGCGGGGCCATCTAAAACTGTATATACACTAGGAAAGTGTTCCATTTATTCCTTATTCTAAGCTGAAATGCAATAAAACATTTTAAAATAATATTTTCAGGGCACCTGTGTTAGCCAAAGAAATCAAAGGTATGACTTAGATAATGTTTAGTGGTGATTCAGTGTAATTTCTAAGAGTCCCATCTAGCAATGTTTGATGTAGACCAGTGGTTGTCAACTAAACACAAATCCTTGACCCTGAGGACATGTGGCAATGTCTAGAGACCTGTTTTATTGTCAGAACTGAGGGGAGTGCTACTGGCATCTAGAGGGTAGAGGCCAGGGATGCTGCTAAACATCCTACAATGAATAGGATATCCAGCCCCAAATGTCAATAGTGTCAAGGCTAAGAAACCTTGGAGTAGATGAACTGCTAATGAAGACAATAAAAATAGTAAGTTAAAATGATTACATGAGGATATAGACACAAAATGAAGGTAAGTAGGTAATTTTTAAAATAAGTTTTAGAATACCAAATGTTATATCACAGATTGCTTACCTCTTCAACATTCAAGATTCATTTAGGACACAGAGAGGATGAGTAGTTCTAAATCACCTACTGTAGTGAGTTGAATGGTCATGCCCCAAAAGATATGTCCACCTGGATCCCGTGGATGTGACACTATTTGGGAAAAAAAAAATCTTTATAGATGTAATTAAATCAAGAATCCTGAAATGAGATCATCCTGAATTATCTGTGTTGCCCCTAAATTCAATGATAGATGTCCTAATAACACAGAAGAGTTCAAAGCCCAGGGGAGAAATCTCCATGAAGACAAGGGTAGAAATTGGAATTATGTAGCCACAAGCCAAGGAAGGCTTGGAGCCACCAGACGCTGGGATAGGCAAGGAAGTATTCTCCCCTAGTCTGCTAAAGGAGCACAGCCCTGCTGACACCTTGGATTTCAGACTGTGGCCTCCAGAACTGTGAAAGAATAAAAAAAGAAGAAGACTACTTCATGGACACAAGAGGTCTAGAATAGTTGAAAAGATCAGAGTAGACCTATCAGAACTCTTTAACCCTGCCAATAGAATGGGCCAAAATGACTGCTAAGCCAAATCAGTCTCTCTCTGGGAGCCCTCTACTGGACATTATGTTCTGCCAGACTGAACTGGCCATGAGAGATGAGCTCTATATAGACACTTGTCCAAAAGCCAAGACCAGAACCAAAATACACTTAAAAGGTCAAGGCCAGAGAGGTGCAATTTGTTAGGACATTTACCCAATGGCCTTTATTTCATCTTGAATGTGAAGAACATAGCATAGTTTGTAGCACGCCCAGACAAAAATAAGCCCTATTGCAAAGAGAATTCTTTAAGGATTACCTTTTACCTGTTTTCCTCTTTTTTGAACACCAGAATTATGAGTCTAGTATGGAGTGCCTACTAAGTCCAAGATTCATTCATTCAGCAAATATTCACTGAGTCTTGTTCTAGATATCTATCTATGGAACCCCAGTGTGGGTTTTTTAACTCAGGACTTTATGAAGTGGACAAGTGGATTTGCTGACCTGAAGATCAGTAATGAGAGCCATATCAAGTTGATCATGCCTTCTTGGACATGAGGAACTCTATACCAATATGGATATTGGAGATTGGCACTCCATTTCCTGTGGCATAAGAAGCTGGTAATAATCTTCAACCAGCATGGCTGAAAGAGGAGTGTTTTGTTCTATTATTCTTTGCCTTACAAAATCAGTCTTGAGATATGTGCTCCTTTCTTTAAAGACCTTATTACTAATCTAACATACTCATCATATACCCTTATTCCAAATGCAATTTTTAAGTATGTATCAATTTACTTGATTTTTACTGAGAATTTGTTTTTCTTCACTATTTCTTAGAGACTTCTGGGTGGGGCTGAGATGAATACTCAGTGCTACACATACTTTATTTGGTGGCTGTTGGATTAGCATTCTTATCTCTGGAGTGGTGTGGAAAGGGTGCTTTAAATCCTTTTTGGTGGGAAAGTTACTTCTTGCTCAGAAAGTGATTAGCAAAGAGATTCACTGTTGGTCAAAATCTTGGGTGCCATGATGCTTCCCGTTTAAGAAAATTATCTGTCTCCTGGGTGTCAGCTTATCAGAGTTCAGTGGTGATTTGGACAGAAAGCAGTACAGTTTAGTCACTTCATAGCTAACAGTTTTCATGTGGGATACAAAAGCATTATTATGTCTTTGGCAGTAACACAAAAGGGTTGTGCTTTAGGAAGTCTTCACTAACTTTATCGAAATGTTAGGAATATATTCTAAAATTTTTACTTTTTAAAAACTCATTGGTCCACATATTTAAAAAGTCAAAACAATATTCTAAGCCTCTCCTATAGTTATGTATCCTTACAATCTTATCAGCTCTTATAGTGAAGTATCTTAGGTTTGCTGCCTACAGGGTATTTTTCTTTCATTAGCTGAAAGTAGCCCCTATTCACCATTAAATCTAAATTATCCAGGGATCAATCATTCATATACCACCTTTTTCCTCTTCCTCATTTTCCCTGCTTTGGACTTAACTTGCTGTTTTTTTTATCACTACCTTCAAGGAGTGGAAAAAGAATAAAACTGAAAGACAAACCAGGTAACTTTACCACTGAATTTAAAGATGTGGAGACAATCAAATTTAATGGCTAGAATAGAAAGTTATCTCTGGCTTGATTTACCCATGCTAGCCCTGCTGCTCATTAGTGCTGACACTCGAGTTGATTGTAGTGAAAAATGTCCTAATGTGCAGTTTAATTTTGAATAGCTGCTTCTTGGGGTTAAGGCACTCTGCTGGCAAGCCCTGGGTGCATCTGTGGGCAAGCTGGGAAAACTGCTTCCCGAAAATTCGATGGTGCGAAAGCAGCACTGTTGCCCCTCTTTGAGAGTTCCAAGTTACCAAAATGTGCTTTGAAATCATTTGCAAAACAAAAATAATACATGCTGAATCATACTATTCTTGTCAGATACCTCTGCCACAAAATCCACTGTGCAGTAACTCATAAATTTCTTTCTGGTTAAATAGCCATAGTTTTAACACAAACAAAGATTAATCCGACTCATCAAGAAGAGAGAGAAGGGCTTCCCTGGTGGCACAGTGGTTGAGAGTCCGCCTGCTGATGCAGGGGACACGGGTTCGTGCCCCGATCCGGGAAGACCCCACATGCCGCGGAGTGGCTGGGCCTGTGAGCCGCGGCTGCTGAGCCTGCACGTCCGGAGCCTGTGCTCCGCAACGGGAGAGGCCACAGCAGTGAGAGGCCCGTGTACCACAAAAAAAAAAAAAAAGAAGAAGAAGAAGAAGAAGGAGATATGATTGGATTCCATTTACAAATGCTAACTGGAAAAGAGTAGAGTTGTAAGATCTTATTCAGTCCTGTGCTGCACTGAGAAGGGGTCTTTAAAAGAACAGGTTACAAAGAAAACTGAGCTTTGGCATGTGTCATCGTTTCATTAATTTGCAAAGATGTATATGCAACATAGCCACCACAAAAAGCATCTCATATAGATGTCCATCATTCCTTCTTCTGCCTCTAATATAATAGATCACAGATGGTGCTTTGCTCTATAGTGAGACTCTTGAGTATCAGTGTCCTCTCTGCATAGCCCATGCTCTTAATTAACAGAAATAGCCAGGCCTCAGAGTAAATGAAGGGTTCCATTAAGAGAACTTTCAAAACTACTGAGATTTATTCTTTTAAGCCAAAACTTTAAAAGATGTTAACCATTTCAATAGAAATTTTGCAGGAATGAATTATACTCCACAGTGCTTTCTGCAACCATAATTCTAACTGTGACGGACGTGTAGTTAACATTATAATAATCAATGATTGAAGCAGGCTGTAGCATGGCCCTGCCCTGGGGACACTGAAGTGTAGAGAACTGTGTCTAAATACTCACAGAAGCACTATGCATTTTGACTTTAGCCATTTACTCAACACACACTTACTGAGCATTTACTATACTAGATATTATGCTAATTACTAGAACCACAAGGCTGCAAAGACATTAACCCTCTCCTCTAAAAGCTTACAATCTACTGGGAAAGAGTGACAAATAAAGATGTAGTTTATAATTACCTTTAGTAAATTCTCCTAACACACACAAGAATAGAACTTTCCTGGGAGAGTCAAGGAATAATTCTTAATATTTTATTTTATTGAAAATATCTGTATTGCTCTTTGTGATTGTAAACATACAGTGGAAAGATTTACAAAATATGAAAAAGTGTAAAGGAGAAAATAAAACCACTTATAAGCTCATTATTGAGTCCTAACCACTCATGACTTGTGGATATATTTTCTTCTGAATTATTATGGAGACTGTTTATATAATTGGTGTGTTTTTATTCTCCAGGTTATCATGATGCATGCAGCTTACCTCTAGTCTACCTACCTGTCCTGCCCACCTCATAAATTCCTGCTTTTTATCACAATTGGCTGGGAAATCAGACAACCAAACTTGTTCAGATGGTGTCTAAAAGAATAGTAAATTACACTGGGTACAGGTCTGAGGGCCTCTTCTCAAAGAAAAGAGCATGAGCTTCAGCACATGGTTTCTATTTTGGATCCTCAGAGGTCTTTTTTTCCCCTCGTTTCCTGGGTTTCAGCTGTGTTCCTGGTACTTAAGGTTATTGGATAGATGACCTCTCCGTAAGCGAGCTGCTTTTTTCTAAACGTAGTTCCTGAGTTTTAGAAACTAATGAGAATTTGGCAATGCCTGACTATCAATAGCTTGTCACTATTAAGCAGTGAGCAAAAATGGCCTCAATTTTAAGCCTCTACTTCAGCCCAGGAGGAGCTTGACAATCTGGGCAACTGGAACCTGATACTAATTATATTTGCCTTCATCTAGGGTTGCCAGATAAAATATAGGGCACCCAGTTAAATTTGAATTTGAATTGGTATTTTTTTTAGTATAAGTATGTCCCATGCAATAATTGGGACACACTTATATATATATAATTTATCTGAAATTCAGATCTGAGTGTCTTGTTCTTTTATTTGCTACATTTGGCAACTCCACCTCCATCGTCTCCAGGTACCCAGTCACCATAATCAGACCCTTCTCCCTCTTTTCCTTCTTTTTCCTTACTCACAAGACTAGCCAGAAAGGCTCAGTTGAGTGGAGCTGACTTCGCTTTTTACTTGGTTATATTTCAAGCAGTTTAAACATACGGCTTAAACATATTTGTTGACGGAACAATATCTTTTAAATAAAAGAAATGCATTAACATAAATACAGAGCCCCATCCTAAAATAGTTAAATCAAGGTGAAAGTATGTGTGTGTGTGTGTAAGTGTGTTTGTGTGCGTGCGCACGTGCAACCATTGAAAGTTTAAAAGAGAAATTATTTTCCATTTTAATCTCATAATCTAAATCATAAAGATTTGAACAGAAAGTTTTGGACATTTCCAGTGAAAGTTGAGTTTCAAAGTTATGGGGGAAGTTACCTAAAAAATAAACTGTTTTTTTCCAATGCCTTTTTAGAGATTCTAAAACCGTAGTCAAAGGAATGAATCTATTCCTTTAAAGCTACTGCTAACACTAAGGAAGTGCCTTGAGGTGATTGATCTACTTTTCTTCCTGATGATGACCATGATGATGATGCTTTTTAGAAAATGCTTTTTTGAGAATTAGAAACTCAGGGGTGTTTTCTTATTTAATGTGTAAAATTCTGAGTTATTCTCTTATATTAAGGCCAAAAAAGGCATGGATTAGAATTCTACCTCTGATCTTTACTTACTAGATTGGAGGAATCACTTAAATGCTTTGAGCTCCAACCCGAGTATCTGAACAATGGGGTAGCAATATTGGGGATTTATGAAGACAGGATGGGGTAATATCTATGAAAGTATCTGGCCTTCAACAGTGGGTACCCAGTAAATGTCTTTCAATTCTTTGGGGGATATAATTGCTGTTAGTCACTAAAATATCTGGCAATTAGAGGGGTATAAGTTTCCACAGCTGATCCCTGCTTCTGGTGATAAATCTTGGACTGCAAAGTTCAAGTCCTCCTTCCCTCTTTTCCCTTTCTTCTACGTATCATAACATGTGTAAAGTTAATTTGTAGCCCTTGTTATAACGTCCCTTTCACTTCTTGCCAAATGCCAAAGCTGTATGTAGAGGATATTTTTCTCTTCTGCTGCTAATCTATTACATTACCTGACAGCTAATAGGCCAGAGATCTTGCATCTAGGGCACTGATATTTTGTATAATTTCACCTTTCCTCTGAAAAGCATGTATCTACTAATTTTTTTTTTTTACATTCTTGATGAAAGAAAAGTATTACAGCCTCTTATCACATAAAATTCAGCCAACTTTATAAAGGTTTCATATAAAGTTTTGCTTATATTAAAGGTCAAATGAGTAGGTCTACAGGCTTCCTGGCTCTTCCGGCATCCACTTCTCCAATGAAATGCAGGAAACACTGGGACATGTTTTTCAGTGAACAGCAGCATCCATCACTTAAGTTCTCACCAGTTTTCTCTTCTGTTTGAGTTAGTCTCGAACAATGAAACTGCACATCATGAAGTGTCTTGTACATTTTGCTTCATATGACTTTGAAAATAGTGGCACTCTGGCATTTTATATTAGGCATCATTTTGTTAGGGAACCACTGACTGGAACCACCCTCCTTGGCCAGGCATGGCGATAACTGCTTGCCTGAGTTGTCTCATAACAGGAGGTCCAGATAAGGAACATGGTGGTGCTGCTGAAAACTAACCAGGAGAATGTGGGAGGGGCCTAAAGGGGGAGGAGACAATCAACCTCCCAGAATCCATCACGCTGCAATCCATCTTGGCTGACCGATGCGTGTGTCACCAGGAAGGGCCCTGAGTCAGAATGATTGGCCAGAGACAATCCAGAAACTAACCCCATTACCATAAAACCTGAGACTGCGAGCCACGTGGCAGAGCAGTTTTCCTGGGTTCCCTTACCCTGCTGCTCTCCTCCTGGGCACCCCTTTCCAATAAAGTCTCTTGCTTTGTCAGCTCGTGTGTCTTCTCAGACAATTCATTTCTGACTGTTAGACAAGACCCACTCTTGGGCCCGGGAAGAGGTCCCCCTTCCTGCAATAATTTCACTCACATTTGTGACCACTTCTCTGCATAGGAACTGGGAGAAGAAAAGAAAGACTTAGATCCATCCACCAGGAGAGTTCAGCCATTCTGACTGGTGTGGGAGGGAGTGATCTCAGAAACCAAAGGAAAGAGAAGAGGTTTGGTTTAATCCAGCACTCTGGGGCTAGCAATAGGGCCTGAGGGCGGGGGAGAGGGGTTAATGACTCTGGGTGTAGTTTGCTAGCTAATTATGGGAAGTGGACCAAACAACTCTAATTCTCATGTTAATTGAATGATCCCTCAAACTAAAACTTTGGAACTCAAGCTGCCTTGTTCCAGAACCCCAGGTTGAGTATACCAGAGAAGGAACATTTTAACTCTCATTTTGCAGTGAGGGGTTTGTCTTTGAATCACCTTCTAAGCACAGCAGATTTTCCAGATAGAAGAAAAATCTTGCATTTTAGGTGATGCCTGTTCCAGTTTCACCAACATCGGGGATGCAAGATAGCCCGTGTAGCACAGGTGTGAAGGAAGCGGCTGGGAGCAGAGTCTTAGCCTCTAAGTGGTTTTGGTGTTTGGTCCTGGAATTTTGGCATCCTGGCTCTCTAGTTATATAGGGATGAATGAGAGTACTGGAGTGCTGAATGTCCTAACCCTTGAGGTACAAGCAGAATTGGTAAAGCCCTAGCTAAGTCTAACACAGAATGGACATCTTTTATACCACTCAATGACCCTCCACTTTCAGTCACAGAGGCATAGACCCAACTTCACTGACATTGCATGGAGAGATTTTCCTGGTGGCCATGACAGCAGTGGTCATGGAAACAGTATTTTAACCTTAAATCATTTCTTCCATGGATCCGAGAGCCAAAGACCAGAAAGTTCTGACTTTCTAGCCATGGCAGCAAGCAGCAAATAGTAAGTGTCCCTGGAGATGTTAGAAATATTTGAGGAGGGAAACTCTACAAGGCACTTGACTTCCTAAGAGTTAGGCAGAAGGATAGTTCAGGAAAATAAATGTATAATATTAATACCAATGAGATTATCTCTGTACACACTGGTGGATGGAATCCACAATACTTGAGTTACTTTTGAATTTATATTCCCACATGTTTATTTATTGATGTCTCAAAGAAATATTATTGCACATCTACTAGGTGTTAAACACTGTGTTGTACTCAGGGGACACAGTAGAAATACAATAGACGTGGCCTCTAACTTCCCTTTATGAAAATTTTAGTTTAGCTCTTGTATACCTCCAAGGAAACTTTACTGTTTTAAAATAATCTTTTCATTAATTTAAGGCATTGAAATCCAAGGACTAAAATAGAAACCTTGCAAGTATATATAATAAATAGCTAGGCATGGATGCTACATTTAATGTATAGAAATACTGATGGTTGCTATTGTTTTCTATAATATGGTAGTGAGGCAGTACAGTTTCATTTATGCTCTCATCTGTAAAATGGTCCTTCTCCTCCAAGTGAGATGCTCAGCCTCTAGATTCTATCTCACAACTTTCGCATGCAGGAATGAAAGGGAAACCTGGCCAGCCAGCCAGATGAACTAAATCCACCTCAGCAATCAAATGAATAACAGTGCAGCCAAAAAGGCTGATGTTAGATATTTCCAATTAGGAAAGATAGGGCAAATAATTTTCCAACTCCAGACTCTCAAAAATAAAAAATCACTATTCCATTTTATGATAAATATGTTTGCTTAGAGTACTACCTACAATCTGAAATATAGCTTGGTCATTTGGATCCTCCTTAATGGTACTATGTACATGTCAACACCTGCCATGACAGGAATTAAGAATCAGTCAAATAAAATAAATGGGTATTAACATTTATGATGTGTTAGATTCTACTGGGCAGCAAGAATTTATCCACCCCCTCAAAGGGGGAAGTAGAATTAATATATGGTATGGTTCAGACTCTCAAAAATTGTATGATTTTATTCGGAAGATAAAAGTAAAACACATGAAACGATGGTGAACAAGGGAAAAAAAGCAAAAATAAAGAGTAAATATTGAAAAAAGCATACAATAAAATACCAGAGTACGGCAGGTGTTAAGGAGAATCAGGTAAAATCATTGAAAGTAGCAATAGTTCAAGAATTCCTCACAGCCTAGATTGCATTTGTGCTGAGCCTTGAGAAAATGGCAAGTATTGATATTTCATAGGTACAAGTAAACTTAGGAAATTGCAGGTGGGGTAAACAAGGTGTAGGGAGTGGTATGAACTTGCTGTGCTTCTGGAGCAATAAGTAGACTGATCGAACTAGAATAAAAGATGAGATAAGATCACTTGAAAGAGTAGATGCTTTAGGGAGGACTTGAAAGCTAAGCAAAAACTTTTCTTAAAAATTTATTTAATGAAGTATAGTTGATTTACAATGTTGTGTTAATTTCTGCTGTACAGTGAAGTGATTCATATATATATATATATATATATATATATATATATATATATATATATATATTCTTTTTCATATTCTTTTCCATTATGGTTTATCACAGGATATTGAATATAGTTCTCTGTGCTATACAGTAGGACCTTGTTGTTTATCCATTCTGTATATAATAGTTTACATCTGATAATCCCAAATTCCCAATCCTTCCCTCTGCACCCCCTTCCCATTTGCAACCACAAGTCTGTTCTCTGTGTCTGTGAATCTGTTTCTGTTTCGTAGTTCATTTGTGTCATATTTTAGACTCCACATATAAGTGATATCATATGATATTTGTCTTTATCTGACTTACTTCACTAAGTATGATAATCTCTAGGTCCATCCATGTTGCTGCAAATGGCATTATTTCATTCATTTTTATGGCTGAGTAGTACTCCATTGTATATATGTACCGCATCTTCTTTATTTACTCATCTGTGGAAAGACAGTTAGGATGTTTCCATGTCTTGGCTGTTGTGAATAGTGCTAAGCAGACACATTTTACCATGGCTAGTGAGTAATAAACCACAGCAGATTCTGATGCTTTGAAGAAGCACATGCTATCATCAGTGGTTGTAGAAGAATGAATCTGATAACTGTGTGAGGGTTTGAGAAGAGAAGGACAAGTCGGAAAATAGTTAGCATACATGGCCACTGGTCAACAGTGAGTCATTTTTCCATATATAAAACATCAGGATTATCTGTAAGTGATTTGTTGGCATGAAAGGATAAAAGTGCAAGTTAGAGAAGGGTAATTACATGAACAATTCAGGGATTGAGTAAGACTAAGGAGAGTGATGAGTATGGGAAATGTGAGTTAGAAGGAGAAGACAGAAGATGGAATGTCTGCTATTTGGAAGGTCCTGGGTAACACATGCTTTCTGTTGAGGAAACTCTCTTGGAAATCCCGTTAATAAGTAATCATTGGAGGACCTTAAAATTATTAGCCCTGCCGCTGAATGACCTATAATTCCCCATTGAAATATACACATCATGGAGCAATGTTTAGAGAAAAGAATATCGAGGTCAATGTAAAACCCTCTATCCACAAACAGGTCATTATACGAGATCATTCTAGATCAAAATGTGAAACATGCACCATGTTCAAATTAGCATGCAAAATAAAGCATCAGCATGGAGTGAATTTATGTGATTATACCATGAATAATTCATTAGCACAAGCAATACAATTAGCTTCTTATAATATAATGATACAACTGTTGCATTCATGTACAGTAAGCCTGACCCAAACTGTAATAATAGCAAGAAGTTTGAAAGTAGAACAAAGCCCTAAATGTCTCAAACGCAAAGGACATGATGAAGTTTGCTGCTAAAGGGACAAATAGCAGTAAGTAGACAGAACAAGTTCATGCCTAAAATTGGTAAAGAATGGTGTGAATTTTATATGAGCATTTTATCAGACATCAAACAAAAATTACTTTTGTCAGTATAAGATCTAATTGATGTATTTGATAAATATGTCTCAACACATTTTAAAACTTATTGTATATAAAGCATGTAGTTAATAGTTGACCAGCTAGCTATTCTGAATAGCTAGCATTTTAACTATAAAAACATCTTTCTCAAACTTGCAGAAGGTAGAAATTTGGGGATTGAACACACACAAGATAATCAGTGCTTGGGTTGGATCAATAAGTAACTGGCACCTGCAGTTTGCTTTTAACAGTATCATTACTTTGAAGAATATATGTTCAATTCACTTTAAAGTCCCATTTTAGCCATTTTCATAATGAAATTATATCTCCCCTGGACTTTCACTGTGTTGGTTTAGGCTGAGCTTGCCTATTATAGATACCCTGTGTGAGTTTCCTTGGAGCTTAATTTTTCTGCTCTTCTTTAAAATCCCCAAGCTTTCATACATAGGAATCCAGCAGAGTAAAATATCTGAACATAGCTTCAGGTTATTCTAGTTGGTTTTACCTCAACAATAATTGATGGACAACAGTAAAATACATAAATTGAGAATGGTAAAGCAGAATGCTCATTTCTAGAAGGTACAACAAAAATAATCAAATGTTCTTGTTACCATTTATTTTTTAAAGATCTTTATTGGAGTATAATTGCTTTACAATGTTGTGTTAGTTTCTGCTGTATAACAAAGTGAATCAGCTATATGTATACATATATCCCCATATCCCCTCCCTCTTGTGTCTCCCTCCCACCCTCCTTATCCCACCCCTCTAGGTGGTCACAGAGCACCGAGCTGATCTCCCTGTGCAATGCAGCTGCTTCCCACTAGCTATCTATTTTACATTTGGTAGTGTATATATGTCAATACTACTCCCACTTCATCCCAGCTTACCCTTCCCCCTCCCTGTGTCCTCAAGTCCATTCTCTAAATCAGCTTCTTTATTTCTGTTCTGCCCCTAGGTTCATCAGAACAACTTTTTTTTTTTAGATTCCATACACATGTATTACCATGTGGTATTTGTTTATCCCTTTCGGATTTCAACACTCTGTATGACAGACTCTAGGTCCATCCACCTCACTACAAATAGATCAAATTTGTTCCTTTTTATGGCTGAGTAATATTCCATTTTATATATGTGCCACATCTTCTTTATCCATTCATCTGTTGTTAGACACTTAGGTTGCTTCCATGTCCTGGCTATTGTAAATAGTGCTGCAATGATCATTGTGGTACATGTTGCTGCAATGAACATTGTGGTACCTGTGTCTTTTTGAATTATGGTTTTCTCAGGGTATATGCACAGTAGTGGGATTACTGGGTCATATGGTAGTTCTTTTCTAGATTTTTAAGGAACCTCCATACTGTTCTCCATAGTGGCTGTATCAACTTACATTCCCACCAACAGTGCAAGAGTGTTCCCTTTTCTCCACACCCTCTCCAGCATTTACTGTTTGTAGATTTTGTTGACGATGGCCATTCTGACCGGTGTGAGGTGACACCTCATTGTAGTTTTGACTTGCATTTCTCTAATGATTAATGATGTTCAACATCCTTCCATGTGTTTGTTGGCAATCTGCATATTTTTTTAGAAACATGTCTATTTAGGTCTTCTGCCCATTTTTGTATTGAGTTGTTTGTTTTTTTTTGATATTGAGCTACACGAGCTGCTTGTATAGTTTGGAGATTAATCCTTTGTCAGTTGCTTTGTTTGCAAATATGCAAACATTTTCTCCCATTCTGAGGGTTGTCTTTCATCTTGTTTATGGTTTCCTTTGCTGTGCAAAAGATTTTATGTTTCATTAGGTTCCATTTGTTCATTTTTGTTTTTATTTCCATTATTCTGGGAGGTGGGTCAAAAAGAATCTTGCTGTGATTTATGTCATAGAGTGCTGTGCCTATGTTGTTCTCTAAGAGTTTTATAGTGTCTGGACTTACATTTAGGTCTTTAATCCATTTGGAGTTTATTTTTGTGTATGGTGTTAGGAAGTGTTCTAATTTCATTCTTTTACATGTAGCTGTCCCGTTTTTCCAGCACTACTTGTTGAAGAGGTTGTCTTTTCTCCATTGTATATTCTTGCCTCCTTTGTCAAAAATAAGATGACCATATGTGCGTGGGTTTATCTCTGGGCTTTCTATCCTGTTCCATTGATCTATATTTCTGTTTTTGTGCCAATACCATACTGTCTTGATTACTGTAACTTTGTAGTATAGCCTGAACTCAGGGAGCCTGATTCCTCCAGCTCCACTTTTTTCCCTCAAGATTGTTTTGGCCATTCGGGGTATTTTGTGTTTCCATAGAAACTGTGAATTTTTTTGTTATAGTTCTGAGAAAAATGCCATTAGTAGTTTGATAGGAATTGCATTGAATCTGTAGACTGCTTTGGGTACTATAGTCATTTTCACAATGTTGATTCTTCCAATCCAAGAACGTGGTATATCTTTCCATCTGTTTGTATAGTCTTTGATTTTTTTCATCAGAGTCTTACAGTTTTCTGCATACAGGTCTTTTGTCTCCTTAGGAAGGTTTATTCCAGGGCATTTTATTCCTTTTGTTGCATTGGTAAATGGGAGTGTTTCTTAATTTCTCTTTCAGATTTTTCATCATTAGTGTATAGGAATGCAAGAGATTTCTGTCCATTGATTTTGTATCCTGTTACTTTACCAAATTCACTGATTAGCTCTAGTAGTTTTCTGGTAGCATCGTTAGGATTCCTTAAGTATAGTATCATGTCATCTGCAAACACTGACAGTTTTACTTCTTTTCTGATTTGGATTCCTTTTATTTCTTTTTCTTCTATGATTACCGTGGCTAAGACTTTCAAAACTATGTTGAATAATAGTGGTGAGAGTGAACAACCTTGTCTTGTTTCTGATCTTAGAGAAAATGGTTTCAGTTTTTCACTACTGAGAACGATGTTGGCTGTGGGTTTGTCATATATGGCCTTTATTATGTTGAGGTAGGTTCCATCTATTCCTACTTTCTGGGGATTTTTTTTACAGTAAATTGGCATTGAATTTTGTCAAAAGCTTCTTCTGAATCTATTGAGATTATCATATGGTTTTTATCCTTCATTTTGCTAATATGGTGTATCACATTGATTGATTTGTGTATATTGAAGAATCCTTGCATTCCTGGGATAAACCCCACTTGATCATGGTGTATGACCCTTTTAACGTGCTGTTGGATTCTGTTTACTAGTATTTTGTTGAGGATTTTTGCATCTATATTCATCAGTGATATTGGCCTGTAGTTTTCTTTTTTGTGTGACATCTTTGTCTGGTTAGGGTATCAGGGCCATAGTGGCCTTGTAGAATGAGTTTGGGAGTGTTCCTCCCAATGCTACATTTTGGAAGAGTTTGAGAAGGATAGGTGTTAGGTCTTCTCTAAATGTTTGGTAGAATTCACCTGTGAAGCCATCGGGTCCTGGCCTTTTGTTTGTTGGAAGATTTTTAATCACAGTTTCAGATTCAGTGCTTGTGATTCATCTGTTTATATTTTTTATTTCTTCCTGGTTCAGTCTTCCTGAAATTCAGACAAATTTTCTAAGAATTTGTCCATTTCTTCCAGGTTGTCCATTTTATTGGCATATAGTTGCTTGTAGTAATCTCTCATAATCCTCTGTAATTCTACAGTGTCAGTTGTTACTTTTCCTTTTTCATTTCTAATTCTGTTGATTTGAGTCTTCTCCCTTTTTTTCTTGATGAGTCTGGCTAATGGTTTATCAATTTTGTTTATCTTCTCAAAGGACCAGCTTTTAGTTTTATTGATCTTTGCAATTGTTTCCTTCATTTCTTTTTCATTTATTTCTGCTTTAATCTTTATGATTTCTTTCCTTCTACTAACTTTGGGTCTATTTTGTTCCTCTTCTCTAGTTCTTTTAGGTGTAAGGTTTTAGGTGTAAAGTGTAACTGCTTTTGCTGAATCCCATAGGTTTGGGATCATCGTGTTCTCATTGTCATTTGTCTGTAGGTATTTTCTGATTTCCTCTTTGATTTTTTCAGTGCTCTTTTGGTTATTTAGTAGTGTATTTTTAAGCCTCCATGTGTTTGTGTGTTTTTTTTGAATTTTTGAACATGTGTTTGTATTTTTTACATTTTTTTCCTGTAATTGATATCTAGTCTCATAGCATTGTGGTTGGAAATGATGCTTGATAAGATTTCAATTTTCTTAAATTTACCAAGGCTTCATTTGTGACCCAAGATATGATCTATCCTTGAAAATATTCCATGAGTTCTTGATAAGAAAGTGTATTCTGTTGTTTTTGGATGGAATGTCCAAAACTATCAATTAAGTCCATATTGTGTACTGTGTTGTTTAAAGCTTGTGTTTCCTTATTTATTTTCATTTTGGATGATCTGTCTATTGGTGAATGTGGGGTGTTAAAGTCCCCGACTATTATTGTGTTACTGTCTATTTCCCCTTTTATGGCTGTTAACATTTGCCTTATGTATTGATTTGCTCCTATGTTGGGTGCATAAATATTTACAATTGTTCTATCTTCTTCTTGGATTGATCCCTTGATCATTATGTAGAGTCCTTCTTTTTCTCTTGTAATAGTCGTTATTTTAAAGTCTATTTTGTCTGAGATGAGAATTGCTACTCCAGCTTTCATTTGATTTCCATTTGCATGGAATATCTTTTTCCACCCCCTCACTTTCAGTCTGAATGTGTTCCTCGGTCTAAAGTGGGTCTCTTGTAGACAGCATATATATGGGACTTGTTTTTGTATCCTCCGCCAGTCTGTGTCTTTTGGTTGGAGCATTTAATCCATTTACATTTAAGGTAATTATCGATATGTATGTATTTATTTTCTTAATTGTTTGGGGTTTGTTATTCTATGTCTGTTCCTTCTATTGTGTTTCCTGCCTAGAGAAGTTCTTTTAGCATTTGTGGTAAAGCTGGTTTGGTGGTGCTGGATTCTCTTAACTTTTGCTTGTCTGTTAAGGTTTTAATTTCTCCTTTGAATCTAAATGAGATGCTTGCTGGGTAGAGTAATCTTGTTTGTAGGTTTTTCCCTTTCATCACTTTAAAAATGTCCTGCCACTCCCTTCTGGCTCACAGAGTTTTGCTCAAAGATCAGCTGTTAAACTTTTGAGGATTCCTTTGTATTTTATTTCTTGCTTTTCCCTTGCTGCATTTAATGCTTTTTCTTTGTATTCAATTTTTGATAGTATGATTTATATGTGTCTTGGTGTTTTTCTCCTTGGATTTATCCTGTATGTGACTCTCTGCACTTCCTGGAATTGATTATTTCCTTTCCCATGCTAGGGAAGTTTTCAACTATAATCTCTTCAAATATTTTCTCAGAACATTTCTTTTTCTCTTCATCTTCTGGGACCCCTATTATTTGAATGTTAGTGCATTTAATGTTGTCCCACAGGTCTCTGAGACTGTCCTCAATTCTTTTCATTCTTTATTCTACTCTGCGGTAGTTATTTCCAGTAATTTATCTTCCAGGTCACTTATCCATTCTTCTGCTTCAGTTTTTCTGTTATGATTCCTTCCAGAATATTTTTAGTTTCACTTATTGTGTTGTTCATCATTGTTTGTTTGCTCTTTAGTTCTTCTAGGTCCTTGTTAAATGTTTCTTGTATTTTCTCCATTCTTTTTCTGAGATTTTGGATCATCTTTACTATCATTATTCTGAATTCTTTTTCAGGTAGACTGCCTATTCCCTCTTCATTTGTTTGGTCTGGTGGGTTTTTACCTTGCTCCTTCATCTGTTACATATTTCTCTGTCTTCTCATTTTGTTTAACTTATTGTGTTTGGGGTCTCCTTTTCACAGGCTGCTGGTTCATAGTTCCTGTTGTTTATGGTGTCTGCCCCACATGAGTGAGTTTTGTTCAACAGCTTGTGTAGGCTTCCTGGTGGAGGGGGCTGGTGCCTCTTTTCTCATGGGTAGGGCTGGATCTTGTCTTTCTGGTGGGCTGGGCTATGTCTGGCAGTGTGTTTTGGGGTGTCTATGAACTTAGTATGATTTTAGGTAGCCTCTCTGTTAATGGGTAGGATTCTGTTCCTGTCTTGCTAGTTTATTTGAGGCATGCATCACTGGAGCTTACTGGCTGTTGGGTGGAGCTGGGTGTTTGTGTTGGGATGGAGATCTCTGGGAGAGCTCTCACCAATTGATATTATGTGGACCCGAGAGGTCTCTGGTGGTAATGTACTGAACTAGGCTCTCCCACCTTGGGGGCTCAGGCCTGATACCAGGCCAGTGTACCACAACCCTGTCAGCCACATGGCTCAGAAGACAATGGAGAAAAAAAGAAAGAAAGAAACAAACAAACAAATAAATAAAATGAAAATAAAAATTAAAAATGTATTAAAATAAAATATAATAATAATAAAAAGGAGAGAGCACCAAACCAATAAACAAATTCACCAATGATAACAAGTTCTAAAAACTAAACTAAGATAAACATAAAAATCAGATACTGATCAGTCACAGACATCAAACACGAAGTCTACAGTTGCTCCCCAAGTCCACCGCCTCAATTTTGGGATGATTCATTGTTTATTCAGGTATTCCACAGATTCAGGGTACATCCAGTTGATTGTGGGGATTTAATCTGCTGCTTCTGAGTCTGCAAGAGAAATTTCCCTTTCTCTTCTTTGTTCACACAGCTCCTGGAGTTCAGTTTTGGTTTTGGCCCTACCTCTGCATGTCGGTCACCCTTAGACATCTGTTCCCCTCCCAGACAGGAGAGAGTTAAAGCAGCGGCTGATTAGGGCACTCTTGTTCATTCAGGCCGGCATTGGGAAGGGTACGGTAGTCATAACTGGAATGCGGGGTGAGCCTGTGACAGCAGTGGCCAGCGTGACATTGCAACAGCCTGAGGCATGCTGTGTGTTCTCCCAGGGAAGTAGTCCTTGGATCATGGGACCCTGGCAGTTGTGGGCTGCACAGGCTCCTGGGAGGTGTGTGGATAGTGACCTGTGCTTGCATACAGGATTCTTGGTGGCAGAAGTAGCAGCAGTGTTAGCGTTTCATGCCCATCTCTGGGGTCCAACCCGATAGCCATGGCTCATGCCTGTCTCCGGAGCTCGCTTAGGCAGTGCTCTGCCTTCTATGGGCACACAGGGAAGGAATCCCCTCTCCTCGCGCACCTCGAAACAATGGTGTCTTGCCTGTTCGGCACATCCAGACGTTTTCCTGGACTCCCTCCCGGCTAGCTGTGGCGCAACAGCCCCCTCAGACTTTCTTCATGCAGCCAACCTCAGTCCTCTCCCTGGGGTCTGACCTACGAGGCCTGAGCCTCAGCTCCCAACCCCTTCCCAGCCCAGCAGGTGAACAGACAATCCTCTCAGGCTGGTGAGAGCTGGTTGGCACTGATCCTTTGGGCGGGACTCTCTCCACTTTGCCCTCTGCACCCCTGTTCTTGTGCTGTCCTCCGTGGCTCAGAAGCTTTCCCCCCACCCAGCCCCCATCTCCACCAGTGAAGGAGCTTCCTAGTGTGTGGAAACTTTTCCTTCTTCACAGCTCCCTCCAGAGGTGCAGTTCCATCCCTATTCTTTTGTCTCTGTTTTTTCTTTTTTCTTTTGCCCTACCCAGGTATGTGGGGATTTTCTTGCCCTTTGGGAAGTCTGAGGTCTTCTGTCAGCATTCAGTAAGTGTTCTATAGGAGTTGTTCCACATGTAGATGTATTTTTGATGTATTTTTGGGGAGGAAGGTGATCTCTATGTCTTACTCTTCTGCCATTTTGAAGGTCCCCCCTTTTGTTATCATTTTTGTTATCATGCATGTCAGTGAAACTTTTCATGGTAGGGACCTAGAAAGGAGTAATGTTGCAGAGAGCTTTGACGGAAAACTTTAAGTAAAGTCATACATCTCAAGCAATATTCAAGTTTACATTGAATTGCCTACAATAGTAGTTTTAGTTACTCATTGTATTGCAAAGCTAAAATAACCTGTGATACATCATTATCCATCTGTTGCACATTCTGTAATAATATATATATATAGCAGTGATATATTATCTATCTTAGTTAATTTGAGCTGCTATAACAAATCTACCATAGACAGAATGGCTTAAACCACAGACTTATTTCTAACAGTTCTGGAGACTGGGAAGTCCAAGATCAAGGTGCCAGCAGATTCAGTGTCTGGTGAGGACTAGCTTCTTGGTTCAAAGCCAGCAGTCTTCTGGGTCCTCACATGGCAAAGAAAGTGAGCTATCTCTCTGGTCTTTTCTTATAAGGGTACTAATCCCATTCATGAGGGTTCTTCCCTCACGACCAAATTTTTGTGGGAATTAAAAGGGATATGTTTACAAAAAGCATTTGATGGGACCTGTCACATAGTTCTGACTCAATTGATGTTGTTATGGAATTCATGTGTTGAAATTCTAACCCCCAATCTGATGAGATTTAGAGGTGGGGCACACACAATAGAATTCATCCATAAAAAGGCATAATCCTGTTGCATGAACCTGGAAAATACTCTAAATGGAAGAAGGCAGAAACCAAATATCACATACTGATGGTTCCATTTGTGTAACATATCCAGAAAAGTAAATCTATAGATACATAAAGTAAATTAGTGGTTTTCTATAGGGTGGAGAGAGGGACAAAATGGCGGAGTGATTGCTTAGTGGGTATAGGGTTTCCTTTTGGGGTGCTGAAATGTTTTGGAACTAGACAGAGGTGATGATTCCACAATGTTGTAAATGTACTAGATGCCACTGAATGTCCACTTTAAAATACATTTTATATTCTGTGAAATTTACCTTAATAAAGAAATATTAAACAACAAAAAAAATACCACCTGTTGGGATTCATAAGCACAAGTCAGGCCCAATATGGGCTTGCTTTCTGAATTTACATCATCCCCTTATTGGTAGTGCCTACTGAAGGATGGCATAAGGAAATGCTAATATTTTCCGGAGGAATACATTCTTAACCTAGAACTCAGAACAGTGTCACAGAAAGAGTTTAATCAAGCCTGAACTCACAACAATAACAACAACAGCAAACAAAAACAACAGAAAATAAAGCACCAAGACAAAGAAATAACATAAACAACAGAGCAGAATCAGATCCATAACAACCTCAGATATTGGAATTATTGAATTTACAATATAAAAATTAACAATGTTCAATATGTTTAAACTAAAGAAAAAATATCACCCAACACGTGAATAAAGAATAAGAGACTATGAAATTGATCAAGCAGGTATGATAAAAAAGAATTTCTAGAAGTGAAAAATATAATTATTGCAATTGAAAACAATGTAAAGTTTTAACAGCATAGCAGACACTGTTGAAGAGGTAATTTACAATTGGAAAGTAGAGCAGAAGAATGACTCTAAATGCAACAT